>NW_018408407.1:28903-57660 GCF_002113885.1 Mizuhopecten yessoensis | reverse complement strand
TTGTGTTACACAGGGTGTCAGACAAGACAGGTTAATCTGGCCTATAAATTGTGTTACACAGGGTGTCAGAGAAGACAGTTTAATCTGGCTTATAAATTGTGCTACACAGGGTGTCAGAGAAGACAGGTTAATCTGGCCTATAAATTGTGCGACAGAGGGTGTCAGAGAAGACAGGTTAATCTGGCCTATAAATTGTGTTACACAGGGTGTCAGAGAAGACAGGTCAATCTGGCCAATACATTGTGTTACATAGGGTGTCAGAGTAGACAGGTCAATCTGGCCTATAAGTTGTGTTACACAGGGTGTCAGACAAGACAGGTTAATCTGGCCTATACATTGTGTTACACAGGGTGTCAGACAAGACAGGTTAATCTGGCCTATACATTGTGTTACACAGGGTGTCAGAGAAGACAGGTCAATCTGGCCAATACATTGTGTTACACAGGGTGTCAGAGTAGACAGGTCAATCTGGCCTATAAGTTGTGTTACACAGGGTGTCAGAGAAGACAGGTTAATCTGGCCTATAAATTGTGTTACACAGGGTGTCAGAGAACACAGTTTAATCTGGTTTATAAATTGTGCTACACAGGGTGTCAGAGAAGACAGGTAAATCTGGCCTATAAATTGTGCTACACAGGGTGTCAGAGAAGACAGGTTAATCTGGCCTAGAAATTGTGTTACACAGGGTGTCAGAGAAGACAGTTTAATCTGGTTTATAAATTGTGCTACACAGGGTGTCAGAGAAGACAGGTTAATCTGGCCTATACATTGTGTTATACAGGGTGTCAGAGAAGACAGGTCAATCTGGCCTATAAATTGTGTTACACAGGGTGTCAGACAAGACAAGTTCACTGTTCACATACAAATAAACGTTGACATATTATGGCCAACTTTCTACTGCACCCTCTCCTAAACAGCCCCTGCGTACCTATATTACCCCACCATATTTGAAATATGTTGACAGCCTTGACAGTTGGTCTGTGGGTCTACTACTGATTTCACAAAGTACCTTCATTCTTCTTGTCATATACAAACAAACAAACATTATGATTATTATAATAGTAACACAGTGAAGATCAAAATGATACATATATATCTTCCTCAAAGTATTAACGCTTCAAAGTAAATATAGTATACCAGTTCAATCCAACCCCTAGCTGAGTATTGTGAATCCTGTGTGATCTAACAAAATATATTTTTATTTCTACTAGACTTGTAAGACCTGTATTCTTACATTATATTTGATCAGACCAATGTGTTGTGTCCAACAGGGTGTCAGCATAGACAGGATAATCTGACCAATGTGTTGGGTATCAGATGGTGGTGTCAGATTAGACAGGTTATTTTGACCAATGTATTGTGTCAAACAAGGCATCATATTAGACAGGTTATTCTGAAAGATATGTTTTATCACACATGGTGTCAGATAAGACAGGTTAATCTGACCAATGTGTTGGGTTTCACATGGTGTCATATCAAACAGATTAATATGGCCTATAAATTGTGTTACACAGGGTATCAGATAAGACAGGTCAATCTGGCCTATAAATTGTGATACACAGGGTGTCAGACAAGACAAGTTCACTGTTCACATATACAAATAACCTTTGACATATTATGGCCAACTTTTTACCACATCATCTCCCAAACACTTTAAACATCACTACTTCACAGCCAGTTTTGTGTTTATAGACTTGTAGATGTTAAATTTTGCAGAAACAATGAAATGAAAGAAACTGGAATAGATTTTCAATGTTCCTTACATTTGTGGTTTAAGTAGGCCTCGGCCAAATCAGCGTAACATTGGGCTAGTCTCCAGTCTTCGGCACCATAGACCATCCTCGCATACGCTATACACTTTACATATTCCTGTATGCTTTTGTCTACCTGTATAATTATAAGGCAAAGATTCAGACAGAGTAGGAAACTTTGTCACCAACAATGGAAAATCATACAACTCAGATTATGATATATCATTATGGTTGTAGAGATTTTTTTTTCTTTTTCTTCTTTTCTATTTTTTTAAAATATCTAGAAACAATATTCAAAACATTAAATGCTATGGCTATTCACATGCATTTTTAATAATAGTAATTTATTGTTATGCTCAAAAAACAGCTCATGAATGGAACAGCTTTTATAAGAACACACAAACTGTTTGCACAATGATAATTTTTTTTTTAATTTTTAATTTTTCAAATTTTTACATTAGTTTACAATACAGTTACAATATATACATAACATGACATGAAACAAACATATATATAAAGACACAAACAGTCATTATCATACAAACACCAATACAATTATCAGAAAGGAAAGGTAGGATTGTTTCCACACTTATTTATAATTTTAAGTTGAACAAAATTCCTTTAATCAAATCAGGACAGTATCCCTATACAGATGTCATGATTCAATACATCCTCCGAAATATAACGAAACAAACATTGTCATTCAATATATGTATTGCCAGCAAAGTATTACGATACAGAGGTTGAGGTACAGTTGTTACATCTGGGTACATGCCTATTGTTACAGATGAGGATATTATACAGGTACAGCTATTGTCTTCCAAATGATCAAGAAACAGAAGTGGAAATGATCTTTCACAGAGATAATATCCTTTATACTGGGGATAGTTTTGTATTGTAGTAAAGCTTTTGCTTTTTTCATCCTCTGTAAGTGCAGAGGGCGAATTTATCACGGTCAGGAATATCAGTACTCAATATATACTACACACAATACTTACAAGTTACAGGGGTCGACACTAACACTAGTCCGCTAGTCCTATAGACTTGTAGATTTCAGCAAGGACTAGTGACTTACCTAACCTAACTGGTCCTTTGTACTTGTAAACAATATTATCATAAAATAAGAATAATATTCCTTTTT
This sequence comes from Mizuhopecten yessoensis, assembly GCF_002113885.1. Lineage (NCBI taxonomy): Eukaryota > Metazoa > Mollusca > Bivalvia > Pectinida > Pectinidae > Mizuhopecten > Mizuhopecten yessoensis. Next base: position 54,768 of record NW_018408407.1, on the reverse strand, counting down.
TTGAATTTAGAAAAGTGCTTAAATTAAGATATATTGTATGATATATAACTGTATTATTTTTACTTTGTATTTGTATGGCTGTAGTTATTTTTAAGTCCCCTTCAGTCGATTACTTTTGATGTTTCGTGCTGTAGATTGCCATGTTTCCTTATCAGGAAATCTTGGACTAGTTACATTGACGAAGGACTAGTAAATAATCTATTCAACTAGTCCTGTGGACTACCAAGCAAAAACAGTAAGTGTCTAACCCTGAAGTGTAGTGTAACATTAACAGTCGACGAATATGGAGTGTACCAGTGAAGGGTGAAAGATGGACAGGAAAAAAGATTATGGTATACAATTTATAAATATGTAGTCCTCCAAAGAATCACACTATCAAGTTTACTTAAGTATCTTGATCTGTACCTTGATAACTATCTAAATAGATCCTCACCTTTCCCTGTTCAATACATTTTCTAGCTTTCTTTGTGGAACTCTTGAGCAGGCGGTCTGGAGGTGTCATGTTGACCTTCTTAGGTCCATTTTTGGGTCTGCTCCTTATATGTGAGGTGCGAGGTTCATCCTCTACCATATCCTCGTCCTCGTCATCCACACTGACAGAAAAGGACAAATTTATTCATATGGCATTCATATAGACTATAAATGCCATGTCCCACATGTTTATGACATCATAACTCTGATGTCAAAATTGTAACATTGGTTACAACTAACCCTCATGGAAGATGGCTGTTCTATTCATTGAAGGAACATATTCCGTCTTTGCGTATTGCAGAGTTATCTTCACTTGGGAGCAGGTATTGGTTGTTAAGTCACTGTTTGTGAGAGTAACGTCATCAATTTTTGAGAAAACGACGTAATTTTCTCACACAAACCAATGACATAACAATCAATACCTGCTCCAAAGAGAAGATAACTCTGCAATACGCAAAGACAGAATACCCAGAAGTATGATACAGAGTTGTAATATACATATCATACATTTCTATGATATATATATGAAAATATTCCAGTTAGTACATTTAATATCTAGTCAAAATTGACTGGTCATCAGGACCACTAGTCCAGCAGGAGATTTCACTAGTCTCAGACTATCGGGCTACCCACTACTACCCGTATTGCAGACAGGTTACATGTACACGGTATCAAGGGTTATACAAGTGTGTACAAAAATATAGCTAATAATAAGAAATTATCCATGTTAAATAGATTTTTCTAGGCCTGTTAACTTAATTCAAAATAACAGCACAATGTGCCAAGAAACGAAACATACTCTTCATCATAATCATCTGAATAATCGTCTGCCTCTTCATCATCATGGCGACTTCGCTGGGTTTTGGGGGTTCTAGGAGTCCGTGCTGACCTCCGACCTTGTGTCCGTGACCTTTTGGTCCTCTTGACCTCAATCACCATTGGCCGGCCTTCCTCTGCTGAATAATCCTCCTCTTCAGACATTTATAAGTTTGTTTTGTTGAATTTCTTGTCTTCAATTTATTTGTGATGTGTCTTCAGCTTTCTCCTTTCAACTTCTCTTCATCTGAAAAACAAGATAACGGTATCTTTCAGTTTTACAACTTGTCACTTGTATAAAGCTTATATTACATACTGACAAAATTCAAGTTATCTATATTTACCAAAAGAAAAATGTACTCGTACACTGCATAAAATACTCATACACCTTCAAAATTCAGAACGTACAGATGTAATATATTATAAATATATTTGCATTTCATACTTTACAATGACAAATGACAGGAAATAAATCCTGGCAAAGGCACCCTGGCCTTACTTTGTTCTTAAATAAGATATTATTGGGGACCTTATTTAATTTTATGCAACATTAATAGACTTCTATCATGTCTGATCTGAGATGCAAATTCCATTTCAAGAATTAGGATGCTTCTGTATTTTTTTTATTAAAGACAGAAAATGCTGAAAAATCGTAAATAGCAAAGCACAAATAAATCAGCAATGCAAACAATGTACAAAGATTAAAAGTTAGTTAAAGTACTGCAAACCCTATAAAATATCAAAACAACTTTACGGAAGTACCGGAACATCATTGACAAGAACCAAAACATTGCAATACTAAAACATCAGTATCCATGCAGTGATTTTCTTTGCTCAGTTTATCTGCCGAATACAGGCTTTTTCCCCTAGCTAAAAAGTGCCTCCCAAAATGACAAAAAAACTGGGAAATGTATTTCCGATTTCAATACAAATAAAGTTTTATTTTCCCAATTCATAAAGGAACAGGCTGTTGTAAAATTTAGGTTACAAAAACAGTGCCATGTACCCCTCAGATGCCTTCGGTACACCAAGGTGGAAAGACTGAGTGCTTTCAATCTTTCTTGGTAAGTCAAATATTTTAGACCAGAGTGCTGTTGTCCTAAGTTATTATTAGTGCTGCCCAGGGTTAGACACTATATCTTTTTTAATATTTTGCTTGGTAGTCCACAGGACTATAGTTGAAAAGATTATTTACTAGTCCTTAGTCAGTTTATCTAGTCCAAGATTTCCTGATAAGAAAACGTCGCGATATAAAACATGAAACATCAAAAGGAATGGACTATAGGGGACCTAAAATATTTACTGCCATGAAAATATGGTGAAATTTTTGGAAATTTTTGACAATTATCATGCAATATATCTTATTTTAAGCAGTTTTCTAAATTTTAACAAAGAATATTCTTATTTTATAATCATATTTTTCACAAGTCCAAAGGACCCCATGCATGAAATATTTAAGATAAATGTTCCATACTGTTGTATGAATGTTTCTGCACAAATGCATGGTGAATATGAAATGTTTAATATGAATGTTACATATAGTTGTATGGTGTGAATGAAATGTTTAATATAAGTGTTTCTATACGGATGTATGATGTGTATGATATTTTTTATATAACTGTTCTTTACAGGTGTATCGATCACTATGAAATATTTGATATGCATGTTCTATGCAGATCTATGGTGTGTATGAGTATATATGAAATGTTTGAAATAAATATGTCATAAATTAGCATGCTCTGTTATGATCATGATAGTACACACGATCAGTAAGTCAGATTAATATTCTCTACAGATCCAATACCTAGAAAACTGGGTATATGAAATGAGTATGGTTAACATGAAATGTGTATGGTTAACATGAAATGAGTAAGGTTAACATGAAATGTGTATGGAATGTTTAGGATGAGAGTACTGTGAAGTATGTTATATTCTCCAAAATATTGTCATGTGTATGTGCTTTGAAAAACTGAATAAAAATATAAATTAAAAAAAAAAAGTCCAAAGGACCCAGAGTTAGGTTAGGTGATTCACTTAAGTCCTTGCTGAAATCTACTAGTCCTGGACTAGTGTTATTATCGCCACTGGTGCCAAGACTACACCTGATGTTTCTAAATGAGGTCTTATTAAAGATTTGGGCATGGTGGTATACATTTGTTTTTAAATGATACAACTAAATGTTCTAAACGTCATACGCAGATTACATTTGCCTTTTGATTAAGCTTTAATTGGTTGGTGTGTTCACTAACTTAACATTGTAAGTGAGACTCCAAGGCCCTTCTTGTTTGTGACCGGTTGTAATTCGTTAGTTATTCCCCTATGGTACCATTTATGGAGTATAATGCATCAAGTCCTGTCTGAATTAAACTCCATCAATGACCAGGTACTGTACTCGTAAATATATTGGTCAAATATGACTATATACGTATGTAATAGGACGACGAATGGTGATGAAGATAGTGACGTCACTGGGGCTCGAACCAGCAACCTGTGGCTCTCCAGCCCGATGCTCTATGGCTGAGCTAAAGGGAAATTCCCTACAGCTGACCTTTATAAGGCAACCTAATTAATCCACATCTTTTACACTATTCCCCACTTTTTTCAAACACCAACCCTGGTTATTTCACTCGCCGCCAAGGGTTCTCCTACCTTGAATGGGGAGGGTCAACGGCACCAAATTGCAGTAGGACGAGGAATAGTGATAAAGATAGTGCCGTCGCTTGGGCTCGAACCCAAGACCCTTGGCTCTCCAGCTCAATGCTGTACCGTTGAGCTAAAGGGAAATTCCCAACAGCTGACGCTTGTAAGGCAACCTTAATTAATCCACATCTTTTACAACACTATATACTACAGAAAGTATGAAAACACACTGTAACTGGTCATATGTATCTCCTGCACATCGATAACACTGTGGACAAACAAGTTCTGAATTGAGAGTATTCAAAAATATATTGCAAATAGTAAAGGCGAAATATATCTCATTAACTTCCAGAATGAGTGTGAAAAATGGAAAAGGCTTATTGATATTTCCTAGACCTACATTTTGCCGATTGTTTATATGTTTGATCTAATTTTAATTTATTTGAAAAAAAAGAGACAAAATTTAAACATTCAATGTATTATCTTAATTACTTAGCTATACTGACACCTATATATTACCAGACTTCTATCCTTTAAATTGGTTTGTTTAATACTGGTACTTCTCCTCTTGTCTGTCTATCTTTCCGTCTGTCTGTCTGTCTGTCTTTCTTTCTGTCCATTTACCTATCTTTATTTCCTCTATTTCTTTGTTTTCTTGTTTCTCTTTTCTGATTTTCCTTCCTTTCTAATATAACATTACAATAAAATAAAATACCACTTACAAAAAGAGCAATATTAATTAGTATGAAAGTATGTGTGAAAGTGGAATTCATTATGTATAATGAAATGTATATGTTACTGTAATGTGAAAAATACTTTGAAAATAATAATAAAAAAATAATATATATATATATATATACTACAGAACGTATATATGAACACAAACTGTTACTGACTGTTCATATGTATCTCCTGCACGTCGATAACACTGTGGACAAACAAGTTCTGAATTGAGAGGACGCGCTTGTGTTCTAGTGAATGTGCTACAAATAGTGAAATACTAATACTGCCAATACTTTTCCTGCTTACATAAATAAACAAGATAAACAAGAGTCGACTAAATGTGCACCCCAGGAAAGTCAGTGCTTCATTCTACTAGAAAATTTAATGCTGAATGTAAATAGTGTAACTAAACATAAGCGGTCAACCGGAAGGTAATTAATTATACAGTGTATGCAAAAAATATTCAGGCATCGCAACAAGCTCCAACGAGCAATGATGGAAGATACTCATACTGATACTGTGAATAATGTGTCAGTGCTCCCAACACAGACACTGAAAGATACACAATTTTTGACGATTTGGAATATTAATGAATAATGTTCAAACATGTGGATCGTTATTTGCTGTGATTATCAACGTGTAATAAAATAATCGTGACGTTAAATGTAAATTTACCATTTTCTTTTGGACTGGTTCAGTAGTTTGTTTACGTGGTCGCCATGTTTTCTTGGGTGAAGATACTCTCTAATTTTTCTCGTTTTTATTTGTTATCTATACCGTATGTTTTATCAATATGCTATATGCTTACTATATTGTAAACAGAAAAACTATACATCTACAAATATTAACGTTTCATTCGGTAATTTATTAAATGATGTATTTTTCATTTGAACAATTTGAGAGTATATTTAGCGTCACTCGAGCGTTTGAAACTCGAGGCCGGGCACTTGTCAACGACAAATCCAAATCGACGTCGATTCATTGGCAAGCATGGCGGCTTCCCAGTTGGTAAGAAAACAAAGTAGCCTAAATGTCGATTTATCGTGTGAATTTGTTTATTTCGACAGTCAGTAACTGACGAAAAATCTAAATTTAAATAAGGAGAAAGAAATGTACTCTGGTAGTGTTGAACATGATTTTCGCTGGTGGATAGATATTGCTGCTGCAGCTGACAATTTGATGATTTGTTTACTTTCGAATTCGATTTTACTTTTCTCATAATGTGTTGTCTGATGCCAACGGCACTGTGGCCATTCATCAGTATATCTTTGCAAATATGTCGAAGTATTAAGTGTGAATCCAGGGATGTTTCATAGATAAAATGTGTGTCTACATGCAAACGGTAACGGGTTGTTTCGCCCCAAATCCCGTTCGCCCTAAGGGTTGTTTCGCCCCAACACCCATTCGCCCCAGGTTGTTTCGCCCTAAAAATATGTTTTCTGTAAGTCATAAATATCATGTTAAAAGTTAAAAACTTAACTTTCTCTTGAATCCAGATCTAATATATGTATAATTACGTGCCGGAAGATGAAGAACAAACTTGTATATTCATCACCGAAGTTGACAACGGACATACTAATATCCGGAATATACTGCACATTACAACCAGTAATGTTGTCCTTTATAAAATCCACCTGTATATGTTTTAACATTAAGAATGTAAAATAGTACATAGCTTGTAGATACGTATACGATATGGACATATAAAGAAACTAAATTAACTTCCCTAAGTACAATACTTATAATAAGATAAGATATGGTTAGGTATTGACATATATATCAAAATACATTAACATACTTGTATAATAATGTACTTACCAGTCTGGCAGGTTCTATGCTGCCAACGGTCGCACACATCACATGCGATACCATGCTGTCTTCGTCTAACCACGGAGTCGCTCGAAATACAAAAATCATCCATAATGTAATGTTGAATTATAATACATTAGTGAGAAATGCTCTATTTATGACAAGTAACCTACTCAAAATTATCTACTCAAATATGCATATTAATTTTTATTGGTCGGTACTATCAAAACTTCTCAAAATGATCTCCTCCAATTAGCAAAAAACAACACGGACGTACGACAAAATCAAGTAAAGAAAACATCATCACACGGCGACGATCATGTGTACACTAGACTAAATGTGTTAACGTGGAAAAATAATATTGTTGTATATACCACACAATGTAATTAAAATTACACCATTTTTGTTTCATTTCACTATTCTTATTTATTAATAAAATTAAATTCAATATATGTTATAATGTATGTCGGCGTGAAGAAAATAACGTATTCCGTTTTTTGCTTTACAATGTACTTAAAAACAACACAAACACATTTCTTTTTTTAAATAAAACTGATTTTAATGATATTGAAGACTAAGAAGACTTAATTGTGTCTTACAACAAATAAAAATGAAAAGAAAATACCATAAAAAGTTTCGCCCTAAAAATATTTTTTTAGTGCGAAACAACCTAGGGCGAACGGGATTTGGGGTGAAACAACTCGGAACCCTCAAACTGCTGTTCACAGGAGCTTGACACAAAATGTACATTTGTATGATGTGTATATGTCCAAAGTATTCGAATTGATTTAATCATGAGAATAGACTAGTTGTATCTAAATGCTACTATGTTAATGTATATTTATATTGTTTTGTTTATTTGCAGTACTCGATCATTTTCAAACAAGAGCAAGGTAAATACAAGCTTATACTATTCTACCAAATTATACACCATCGTGTAGCAATAGACTCCAATGCCATCCTCATACCAACAGACCCAATAACACGACATACACACCCTTACGTGTACAGCCACAATTCTTCTACCAAAGACATATATACAAATACTCATTTTTCCCACACACCATCACACAATGGAATCTCATACAGGTAGCAGCAATACAATGCAAAATAGTGAAGAACTTGATTCAAGGCTCATATCCCCCCCCCCCACACACACACACACCAGGTGCTAGAAGTCCTCATAACCTGTACAATAAATATAACACATTTTTATCCTCTTTTGTTTAAATCACTAAAAAAATACAAAACAAAAATGTTAACACTACACATATCTTCACGCTATGTCCCCCCCCCCTCCGAGAATAACCCACTGGCATAGTTGTCATAATAAATGGAGTCATTCACACAGAAAAGTCGAAAAGTTGTATCCTGGAATTCTGTGTCTATGCTCCAAATATGGGCAAGAGCCTCCCAGTGTAAAGCATCAAAACTGTGAACTCCCATGTGTCTTTGTTAAGACGGAGACTCTTCTCACATTTATCTGTCATGCTTAAAATAATTAATATTAATATTAATACCTGTTTTGATGCCCTGAACTGGACATTTTCCTTTCTTTGTTAGCTTGGTAGACAAAGGGACAAGTCGGTCTTGAAATGTTGTGACATGTTTAATACGTGCATTTGTATATATACACTGCTTGTGTAGAAAGTAAAACTTTGATCTGCAATACTCCAGGGGTTATACGCTCACCTTCCATCTCTTCACCCCTGGAATATATGTTGTAGCAAAATTGAAGGCACACGGCTAGCTATTTGATTTGTCTTGGGTAAAGAAAAACCCAACCAATAAGCTAGGCTGACAGTGAGTGCTGTACTGTCCCTTAAAGATTACAGAGGAGCAACACCCGACTTCAAAGCCAGTTAATTTTACCATTATGCTAAGGCGAGATTCTTTTGATGTACATAACAAGCCTTCCTGTCTCATCCGGAAGCTGGCGCACGATGAGCCTTCAATTTTGCTATATACTCCAGGGGTGAAGAGAGCATAAGTGGGCATGGTACATTAATCTGTGATGAAGGGCTCAGACGGTAAACTTGGATTTACTGTGACTGTTGATAATTATATTATGTGATTTCATAAATACTTTTACAGCCCATGAAGACAGCATATGGAGTTGCGCATGGCGACAGAATGAGAGAGACAGATCAGAAAATATTGTCACTGGAGGAATTGATGACATGGTCAAGATATGGAGATGGTTTGTAGCACAATAAGGGAGAAACATTCCTCAGCACGTTAACAGAATCATCATAATTAGATAATTGATTACTAGATGTACATATTATTTACATAAATGTGATTGTTTATTAACACTGTTTGCCATGCATATTTTTTGAAGAATTTTGTTATTTTAAAAAAGAAAATCTCTAAATTTTGATTTATTTGTACCATATTCAACATAATGTACATGTATATATATATAGCATCCTGGGTGTCAATATCAGAAAAAATGAACGCTGTATAACAGGAAGGTTTACTGCAGTTAATTATCATTTTTTATATCCTCAGTAAATGTTTATACACATATCAGTATACCGTATTTATACAGTACTACATGTGAAGGGTAAAATGTAGCAAAAGTAATGTAGATTTTACCATTATGAAAATCAAGTGTTTGACTTGGCAAACTGTTCCCCATTATACAATGTACAAGTTTATGAAAGGTTCTTAAAAACAAATAACCATCTTAGAGTTGTAGATGATTTATCCAAGAAGGAAAGTTAATTATATTGCTTAGACCAGCAAAAAGGTAGGGAGGCCTTTCTAGGGATAGGACATTTATTAAGCCATGCATGGCATGCAGTACAGTAGAAAAAATCAAGTTAAACTTTCTCTTAGTTTAAAAAAATGTAGGAGCTAATTAGCTAGTTTGTATACTGACATAGTTTTTAGGATCCTTACATCACTGCAATTAAATGTAACTAAGTATTCGGGAAAAAAATCCTGAAAATTTTAATTTTGGTTGCCATTGAATTTACCATGTTTGCTTTTTTCAACTCTTTGTCAAAACATAGTAATATGCTTATAAAGCTTACAAACATATTTAATCGTCCCACTTCACTGCCTAGTTCGTCATTGGGATGAGGTCTATCATGAAGCAGATCATTTTTCAATGTGAATGATAAGACTTTGATAAACCATTTCTGAAGAGATGTAACCTTGTGTGGGACATATATGAGAAATAATAAAGATGAAATGAAGAAAATTTAATCAACAACAATGTTCTGAATATAAAAGAAAATTCAGCCGGGGCTTCAAACCGTGGACTTTAGATTTTCATACCATCGCTCTAACCGATTAAGCTACAATGTACCTGGTCAATAGAAATGTTCGAGCCAGATTGTGCTACATTTATATCCAAATTGAACTTAAGGGGAGATTACTGTGTATAGGAAAAACCACAGTGCAGTGGGGCAGGGATCCTTAAGACTTGATTGACTATTGACATGGATTTGGTGCGTCAGGAACTTTGTATTATGAAACTTGTATGTTTACAGGTCGGACGATAAACTGGATCTGAGACATGAGTTAGAAGGTCACCAGCTTGGAGTTGTCTCCGTAGATTTGAATCAGGCTGGGACTTGTATCCTTTTTCAACATTATTATACTTATTCATCACCTATTATAAAAACAATATTCAATATGATGTTAAAAGGTCATCTTTTGAACAGTATGTGTTACTTGTTTTAAACCCTATACATCTATCAAGGCTGTTTGTTAAACCGAAGAGGTGTTGATCTGGATGTATATGTGTTACTCACCCCATTTATGAATATGTATTCCTTGTAGAACCTCTTTAACAGAATCTTTCCTTGGGGACGCAGTGGTCAAGTGGTTTAACTCAATAGTGGGGCGTCTGGTTCGCCCGTTGTCAGTATAATGTGACCGGATGAGGTATCCTGCTTGGTGTCTTTGGCAGTATGTTTCAGTGAGATAGCACTATGAAGTCGGCATCAGTTCCGCGCTATCACAAGGAGACAAACACGAAAATATCACAGCCTCCCAAAACACACACACTACAGGCATGCATCTTGCACACAGAGGAGGCTGTTCTAATTAAATGACCATAGCTGTTGATAAGATATTAAAAAATATAAAAAAAAAAAACCAAACCCTCCACCACTGGGTCGCCAGTTCGGGACCTATGTAGGGCAGTGACTAGGTACTGGCCGCAGGTTGATGGTTTTTCCACCACCTACATATATATATAGCTGTTAATAGGATGTAAAACACAAACAAACAAAACCTGAATCTTTACAATGAAACATTATCTCTTCAAACTCAATGCATAGGTAGAGAAATTGAGTATCCTTGTATATAAATTGTATAACTCTCTGAAGCTGCAATTTGACCATCAGTAAATTATTCATTTAGACTCTATACCCTATGTCTTTCATGTAACTTGGGGAACAATATCAGAATTGACAAATATATTAAAACATCTACCATCAATCCAACTAGTTATCAAATATTTCTTTTAAAAGTTGTGTAAATGTAGAGAAATAAAGTATCTTTATATACAAATTGTCACCTTGTGAAGCCATTCTAAGGTAAATATGTCATCCTGGTAAAATACTAGGTGCTTCCTACCTACTGCTAGGGATATTTCTGTTAAGCTCCTTCAGTAGAGGGTAGGACTAGTAAAACAAAGGTCCCAGATTTAGATCTTAGCGGAGGCTTTGACAAAATAATGACCTCTGTGACATATACATTAAGATACTACTTGACACAGCTGCAGGGCCTATAACTCCAGGAACAATATCATAATTGACATACATTATAGATTGTAGTTCAGCTGAATAGAGTTTCATATCATATACTTGACCTTGACCTCGGTCAGTGGCTGCGTCCAGCAGTCTTGACAGCCATGTCCGAGTCTGGGATGTGGAGACGGGCAAGTGTATCAAGAGTATGGATGCTGGGCCAGGTACAGTATATATATCATCAACCGATTACTGACGGTCTTTTCTTAAAAGTTATGAGAGTTTTACTCCCATTCATAATAATCAATTTCCATTGAAACTCAAGATATGAGTTTTTAATATCCTTTTCAAAGAGGTAAAACTCTAAAGGTTTATAGAATTTTAAGTTGCATGAGTAATATAAGTATCTTTTGTAAATTGTATTCATGCCTAAAATAAAATGTTGATTGTTTGCCTAAACCCAACAGACCCTGAAGGGAAATTAATGCTCAAAATACTTTTTTCTATACTATTTATCAGTTGTCTTGTTCAACATTTCTGACATACATGCATATTATCAATATCAAAGGTTGTTTCTAAGTTGTTATAATTTGTGTCCAATTCCTTTTGAATTTTCCAAATGAAATATGTTTAAATGATCAATATCGGAGCATGCAACTAACCAACAAATAATTGTATGATGTATTTTAAATCCAATAAAAATGTGACATTTATCAAATAAAATGAAATATTTTTTTCTGCATACATACCAAAACTTCAAGTCATGTGTCAGGTTTAGGCAAGCACACATTTTAATGATACATACTGTACTGGAGTTACAGATTGTATCTGACTTCCGTGCATAAAAAAAAATTGGAAGACAAGAAAATGAGACAACCTAAATAGAATTACTGGATTTTGATATATTTTACACAGTTGATGCGTGGACGCTGGCTTTCTCCCCCAACTCCCAGTTCCTAGCATCAGGCAGTCACAGCGGGAAAATTAACATGTTTGGTGTGGACACCGGGAGGAAGGAACAGTCGCTGGACACGAGGGGGAAGTTCACTCTTAGTCTCGCATTTGTAAGTTAATCAAAAGTCACTGTGTCAAAGCTGAACTCTAGATAATACCTGACACAGCTGCAGGGCCTATAACTCTAGGAACAATATCAGAATTGACATACAGAAAAAAAACATGCAAAGTATTATTCGGCTTATAATATATATAATTTGACAATTATATAATTGCAGCTCTGTAATTAAAAAATAAATGTCTTAATTGGATTTTTCTGACGGTGACAGTGTTGTATGTCTAAATTGGATTTTTCTGATAGTGACAGTGTTGTATGTATAAATTGGATTTTCTGATAGTGACATTGTTGTATGTATAAATTGAATTTTGCTAACAGTGTTGTATGTCTATATTGAATATTGCTGACAGTGTTTTCTGTCTAAATTGGATTTTGGTGACAATGTTGTATGTCTGAACTAAATTCGCTGACAGTTTTGTCTGTATAAATTTGATTTTGCTGACGTTGTTAATGTTGTGTATCTCAACTGAAATATGTTGACAGAGTTGCCTGTCTTAACTTGATTCTATTGACTGTATTGTCTGAATAAACTGGACTCATTTGGTAATATTTCTTTTAACTAAACTGGACTGTTGACAGTGGAGTCTCAATTGCACTTTGTTGGCAGTGTTCATTTTGAACTTAATTGAACTGAACTTTGTTGGCAGTGTTCATTTTGAACTTAATTGAACTGAACTTTGTTGGCAGTGTTCATTTTGAACTTAATTGAACTGAACTTTGTTGGCAGTGTTCATTTTGAACTTAATTGAACTGAACTTTGTTGGCAGTGTTCATTTTGAACTTAATTGAACTGAACTTTGTTGGCAGTGTTCATTTTGAACTTAATTGAACTGAACTTTGTTGGCAGTGTTCATTTTGAACTTAATTGAATTGAACTTTGTTGGCAGTGTTCATTTTGAACTTAATTGAACTGAACTTTGTTGGCAGTGTTCATTTTGAACTTAATTGAACTGAACTTTGTTGGCAGTGTTCATTTTGAACTTAATTGAATTGAACTTTGTTGAACAATTTGAATTTTATTAATAGTGTTGTCTTTTGTTTAAATTGCTGCCCGATATCTATTTTACCATACTTTACACTAACTCTTACAATAAATGTGCATATTTTTTTCTGTTTCTCATCACAGAGTCCTGATGGCCGACACATTGCATGTGGAGCTATAGACGGGATTATAAACGTGTTTGACATCGAGTCAGGCAAACTCATACACACACTCGAAGGTAAAACAAAGTACTCTTTGTATCAACTGTACTGTGTTCTGGTGAAACACTGAGTGTATTATGTTGTGGTGTGATACTCGGGTACTGTTTGTATGAGGATATAACAGTGAAGGTTTTGACATTAACCATTATGTCACCTGTCCACCGATAAATGTTCCCTGAAGAGCAATTTAAAACTGTTATCTCCCGCTCAACAAAGTCAACAGGAGATATAGAAATTGGGTGCGTCCGTCCTTCCATCCAGTTAAGAAGAATTGGTCTCATCTGTGAATACCTTACTACAACTGCTACACCTTCAATACTATCATGATTTATGCCTCTGGGGTGGCTCTACTGAATGCATGGTGCGATTGCTGAATTTGAGAAATTTGACATTTCACACTTCACTGACTTGGTGACCTCCAATTAATTGTTTTATATTGACTTGTACACTATGAACGGGGGATATCGATGACACCGTCTTCATGTTTCTCTCTGTCATGAGGGTAAATTCTTCATGATTTCAAATATTAGTACACAGTAGTATACACAGCAAGTACAGTGTAAATGGCAAAATGAAGACTGGGTAGATATGGATTTTATCTGTAAAGGGTTAAAAATTGACTTGGTAAGAATTTTCTAGTAAATATGTTTTAATATGTACATGTATATTATGATGTCTTACCTGATTTCATGATTTTCATCATTTTCATTGATATATATTTTTAGTAGTCTACTGTTTAAACTTGAGTTGGCTAACTGTCTCTTATGTTGCCAGTACAGTACTGATATTTGTGGTTCAACTACAACCACAAAATCATACAAAATAAACACTAACGGATAGAATTATGTCCTACAGTAAAGAAAGTTCAGCCCAATGTATCAGAAGTTACCATTGTATACCAGTAATGTTTTTTCCATTTCTTCCTCTGGTTATTCCCTTAATCTCTCTTGACTTCTTTCTGATTTATTCTGCTGGCTATGTCAATATGTTAAAGTCAATGGGCTGTAAACTAACTCATTCACCCCTAAAACTCTGTAATGAACTATTCCAACTTTTGAATTGGAGGAGTTCAAATGTGTCTTCAGGAGTGAATGAGTTGATCAATGATTTTCATTGAAATATCAACTATGTATCTTAAAAAAATATGGCAACCATTGCAAGTATTTAGGTTAAATACTTGGTTTTGTACAGTTTGCAACTTTTTTTTTCATTCCTTAATGAAAATTTTGAAATTCATTATGTCAGTTTTATCTGATAAAATGCTTTCAAAGATAATCAATGCTATTTTCGACGATCAAAAAGATCACCTGCCAATTTAAAATGGAATTGTATGATTGGTGTGATTTTATATTTTTTCTCTAAATATGGTTTTGTGCTAATAGATCTTGTCACCTTATATTTTCCAGGTCACGCTATGCCAATCAGATCGCTGTGTTTCTCCCCCGACTCGCAACTCCTGGTGACGGGATCTGACGACAACCAGATCAAAATATATGATGTGTAAGTGATGGCTTTGTATTCTACCCCGTTTGAGAAATGTCCCACCTTTTGAGGCAGAGATACACAATCTGTTTCTCCATGGAGAAAGACTTCTTATGTCTCAATGAATAATCAGATGGCATCAGGTTATAACTTGGTGCTTAGCTTACAATAGTTTTTTTGACTGAAACATTTCCTTTCAAAGTAAGAGAGGAACATAAGTTCTCTGGGTAGCATTCTTAAAACTTTACCAATCCCAATGTTGAGATAGTCCTGTCTCACCCTTCAAGTGGGGAAAGACTTTATACTTGTGTTGGAAATTGGAAGCGGAAATCATAATCGATTATTAGAAAACATTTAATGAACGATTATTCATTATAATTGAACATCCAATTTCTGGTAATATGTGTAATTATATTGGTATACCACTTAGAATTGGGATTTGCAGCATAATTCTGCCATGTCCAATCAAAGGCTGACTTGGTATATCCATTTGACAGTCTGTTGTGCTTTTAGACTTTTATTTTTAACCTAGTACTAGAATTTGAGTAAGAGTAAATCTGACAGGTATCAACAGAAAACAGCATGTAACTGTGGCAGGGTTCAATTGTACATAGGATTAAGGTCGCCTTCTAGCTTCGAGCTAGAGCGAATTTTTCTTTAGCTCAGTGGTAGAGCGTCCGACTAGGAACCTGGAGATCGAGGGTTTGATCCCCGGTGGAAGCACACTATTCTCTTTCCTGTTACAAATGGTGTCCGTGGCCCTCCCTGTGGTGACAGGGAATTAGAACCTGGGTTGTGGTGTTTGAGGGCGAACACATTTAAAAAGGGGGGAGTAGTGTGGCAGGGTTCAATTGTACATAGGATTAAGGTCGCCTTCTAGCTTTGAGCTAGAGGGAATTTCCCTTTAGCTCAGTGGTAGAGCGTCCGACTAGGAACCTGGAGATCGAGGGTTCGATCCCCGGTGGAAGCACACTATTCTCTTTCCTGTTACATAACATTTAAACGGATTAATCAACTATGAAATTTATCAATCGGTTAATTTGAATTGGTTGTACAATAGTTGATTTGCAATATAATTGATTATCAGAACAACACTACTAGTAACACAGTCCAGTGGGGAGGGAGGGGGGTAATAAATCTCCACCTTCTACTGTGGCATTTCATCAACTAGGTGGTAACCCTGACTTTACTATGAAGCATGACATGTATCCTACATTACATTGAACATACCGGTACATAACATTTTATTCTGGCCACTGCAATGAGAATCAGTATTTCCATTCAGTATTTTAAATTTTAATGCCTTTTAGAGAAGAAATCAATTTCAAAACTGTTATGGATGATTGAAAAAGTTCCATCATGTAGAAAAATCAGTGTTTCCAGAAACAACCAAATGAGGATTTCACAATCTCATAACAGTTGGTTGTACCCCGCTTTCAAATATGGCCCTATTTAACAAAGTACCTACGGGGTACAGAATCTTAAAAATGCATCAAGTGTACCTCAAAATTGATAAATTAAAATTCCTAATAGTATGTATTTGATATTTTACAGCCAGCATGCAAACTTAGCAGGAACACTCTCAGGCCATGGATCCTGGGTGTTGAGTGTTGACTTCTGTCCAGACAACACCCACTTTGTCTCAAGGTATTTATGTCAAAACACTGGAAAATGGTCATTTTTACACAGTCACATATCGGTATCATAACCTTTACAATCTTTTTCACATTTGTCTGCCAAATTACATGTCTACCCTAATAAGAACATTTGATTTTGTTTCTACAAAAAATGCAAATTATTTTTAAACATTGAAGTTTTTTCAACAAATAAGCTTCCATATTTTTCATAGACTATCCACAAAGTTTAGGTCATTATTTGCATACTGTGATTTTATGTCTTTTTTCTTACTTAAATTGTTTTGAGGAACATGAATTCTCGTAAATATGGTACATTGTATTCCTTTTCATAACTTATCAATTCTTGTAAAAATTCCAGTGATACAAGCAATGAGAGAGGCGGTCCGTTTGGGCTGTTCCAATCACTTTCTCGTTATTTTGGTTGATGTATTTACATATATTTGATTAAGATTTTAATACGTAATATCTTGTATGTGTAACCTTGATGTCTATATTCTATTACCGGAAATAAATGTTATTATTTGTTTTTGTGGGAAGTGGATATAAATATGAATAATGTTATAAACTTTTCTTCCTCAGTTCATCAGATAAGACGGTAAAGATCTGGAACGCTGGATCCCGGCAGTGCGTACACACATTCTACGACCATACAGACCAGGTAACTACCACGTACTGTGTACCTATCAAAGGGCTAGGGGTGTAAAGGGTCGTTTCCAGCCTCATCAGGGACTATGAATAAGTTGTTACATTCGTAATCTAAAATAAATGAAGTATGCAAATATGAAATTTCAAGTTCATTTGATAACTGGTTTAGGAGATATGGCATTACAAAGAGAGATATGAACCGGCGTTTTCATTATAAAATAAGTGAATATCTTCTGTTGTGCGCTATTTGGTTAAAAATGGCAATTTTTAACCCTTTCACCCCTATACCCCAGGGGCCAGAAGGGTTAAGTGAGCACCCCCCTGCTGTCAAAGCGTGGCCTCGTTTTTTCATAAGTATGGACCTTCTATAACATATTTCAGCTGGCCATCCCTCTGGGAAATCCACTGGGGATTTTTTGTGGGGTCATAAATAACCTTACCTTCGCAAAAAAATGTGATTTTGAATAAAGGGGAGTAGGGGTCCAGAAAGTGCTATATCATTTCTCATCATCATCATATGAATACTAAGATGGTATATATAGATCATGTATGCATCACTTAAAATTTTGGAATATAAAGTTTACAGTTTGACCTCCACTATAAAGGTCAAATCAAGGTCAAAGGTCAAATAACAGCAAAAAGTATTGTTTTTCCCCCAAACCACTCTTTATTGTTACCTGGGGTACTATGTAACTTTAGTAAACTCTACCATGCATTGATCTGGATGAGTCCATTATGGTCCACAGGGTTAAGGAAGTTAAGTAAGCACTCTTCGATTTTTGAAAGCCTCGGCATGCAACAAACAAATAAATACTTGACATGCTAAAACATAGTCATACCAGTGTTCATTCGTAGAAAGAAACTTTTGTTTGTCAGATGTGGAGGCTTTCATTGCTGCAGGCTAACTGTCCAAAAACACCATGTTTTGGCTATTTCTGCATAGCAACGCAATTTCGTTGCTGTGGTAGGGCATCTACATCTGTGCAATGAAAACAAACTGCACTAAGAAAGATAGCCCAAATTAACCAATATGATGTTTATAAGAGAAGTTGGTATATAAATTCAAGTTGAACTTTTTACTTTTTATGAGGCCTAAATTGACCCATAACGCCCGAAGTCCTTCGATCATATACAATTGATGATTCTTTATAACTCACACATCTTTGTTATAAGTTATCGCTATAAAAAAAATCCTTCAAAATTAACTTTTTACTTTTTATGAGGCCTAAAATGACCCATAACCCCCGAAGTCCTTCGATCATATAAAATTGATGATTCTTTATAACTCATACATCTTTATTATAAGTTATCGCTATAAAAAAAAATCCGTCAAAATGGTGTTGGGACAGAAATCTGGACGCAATGATATGGTGTGTATATATCATTATACTATAATTATATAGGAAGTACACATCTGGGGGCTTCCTACTAAGAGGACATTGGAGAAACCTCTATTGCCTCATTGCAATATTTGGGATCGCTATATTTTCTCTCCACTACCTGAAAAAAACTTTTAGTTTTAAAGTGCATTTTTTGGCTAAAGTGTTGAGCGTTCACCCGTGTAGGGTAGGCAATGGGTTCTGTCCCAAGGCTGGGAGATAACAAAGTCAATAAAAATGGTAGTTGTTATGTATTCCCTGCTTAATGTTAAACATTTAGGGAAATGGCAACAACTGGTTCACCCTTTGTCAGTATCATGTGACAAGTGGAATACTCTGTTAGCTGAGGTAGCAATCTAAAGTTGGCATCAGAACTGGAGGCACATTCTAAAATGACCTTAGCCTAGGACATTAAACAAAAGAAAACAAAAGAAAACCAAACATACAGCATCTGTGTCATATCCCATGCAAAGCTACAGTATTTATTTCTAAAATATAAAGTTTAGTCATACACAAGAACAGTTCTTACTAGTTGCATTTTATCAGATAACAACATTGTAAAATGTCTATGCTATCATAAGTAGACAAATGCATCAACATACCCTGCCTCCAGCACAAAAACGCTCAAGCACACATACATTATATACTTGGAGGCACGTTCTTAAATGAACTTAGCCTAGGACATTAAACATACACATCTTCTTAGTGTGGCCAGCATCCATGTCATACTGCTTGCAAAGCTACAGTATTTATTTCTAAAATATAAAGTTAGTCATACACAAAAACAGTTCTTACCAGTTGCATTTTATCAGATAACAAAACATTGTAAGATGTCTATGCTGCTTGCTGTTAGAAAATAATTCAATTAGTTAGACTGCTCACAAGTTCTGCCATGTTTGTGTTTTACAGGTGTTTTATGCATTTACACGATCTGTTACTTCTGTTTCAACTTATCAGTAATTGATGTTGTGCAATATTGCACTGTTAAACCAAAAGGTAACTATCCAATGTTAAAGGGCTTTAAACACAACTAATCAGGTTGGCTGATTGGTCTAATCAGGAATTCTCCTTTGTATTAGTTCCCATTGAGTACTGTATTTAGCAGTAGATAAATATAGTATGTTACTAGGCCCATCGCATTGTCTAAAAATGCAAGTAATTTTGCCACGTTCCGTGCAGAGCTTCAGTATTCATTTCTTAGATATTAAATCAATCAGTTCATAAAAGTTGTATTTTATCAGATAACAAAAAAAAAATACACTGCTCACTCTAAAAACATTTCAGTTAGTTATTAGACTGCTCACAAGTTCTGCCATGTTTGTGTTTTGCAGGTGTGGGGAGCCAGGTACAACCACGACGGATCAAAGATCGTGTCGGTGTCTGATGACAAGGCAATACATGTGTATGACTCTCCTCTAATGTCAGGCTGATTGGAAAAAATTCACTTCATATCACTGTCTGTTACATATATTTTGTTAAACATTTTAATGTAAATATATTTTTTTCAATTTTGGATGTATGTTAGATTTATCTCCCTTTAAGATGTTTAATTAACTATGAGCAATTTAAAAGCTCAAATTTTCCTCAAGATTCTTAATGTATGGGTATGTTTTGGAATATGCCATCCATTCATTAATTGCAAATTGATATTCCTGAAGGATCTTTTTAAAAATAGAGACATGTCACAGCAAGCAAGTGTTTATTCTAATATAAAGGTCCAGGGGCCTGTTTGTTTATGCGGAACAACCAATTTGACTGTTTTTAAATTTAACACTTCTAGGTATAAATTTTGGTTCAAGGCTTTGTCAAGGCCCGCCTGAAAGCAGCATAAGATTATTAGGTCCTACCGTATTTTATAAACGAACATCTCTGGCCCAACGGACCAACCTTTTGGTAGTTCAATTCTCAATTAGCTAAATGAATTTGTTAAGGATACTTGTTCCAGTGCAGGAACAACATGAGTCAGTAACCTGCCATTGGCATTGTCCTGGATGTAACTGTAGTGGGACTTAGCCATGAACCTACTGCTGATCAGGTAGCCAAGTCTGTTAGAGTTGCTGAATTGTAATCGAAGGTCCATGGTATGAATACCAGACGGGCACCAATGTATCTTCACATCCAGAACACAATTGATTTTTGAAATTTCAAGTTTTTTTTTTATTAAGAACAGGCAGCAGGCCAAAATGACTGGTTCATGTCAGGTTTTAGACCAGAGTTGATGAACTAAAACCTTGATGTTTTATAATTGATCATGATAAAGTTAAACATGTAAGATACATTTGAATTTTCTGATTTATATGTCTTGTAATTCTATCATCTCTAGATGAAGTTATTATATGGGGAAAAAACAAGAAAAGGAAAGGATTTGTGGCAATGACAAAGTTTATAAACACTGTTAATTAAAATAATAATGTAGAAAAATGTTAAATTTATCAAAGACTGAGTTTGCAAAAGCTAATTGATGATTTCCATTCTTTTGTGAAATTTCTGCAAATCAAGTTTTTTTCTAGTATTTATATATTTTCACTTTATCTCTCAATTAGATAAACCCTTGTTGAATTAAAACTATCTTACAAATTTTACTGAATTAAACTAGGGATGATACATGCTACATTCAAGTATTTAAGCTAAACCATTATTATGATCATTAGTATTAAATTGTCTGCGTTTCTAAACAGGAGATTATTTTGAATATTATGTGGATCTTATCTGTAAAAAATCATACAGAGCTACTTGTGTATGTAGCCCTTCTATCCTCAGATTGACCAAAAAGCAACATCATTTTAATACATGTATGTGTATGTTATAAATGTTATGTGTATGTGATAACCTTTCTGAAGGAAGTTCAGACAAAAGATGGGGAGAAAAGTTGATGTGTATTTCTCCTTCTGTTATTGAATTTACATTTGGTCCCAAAGTCCATTTTTGTTCATAATATTAAAACAGGGCAAACAAATTACAAATAAGATTTTCAATGAGTAAATACTGAAACAGATGCTTAAGAACTTGTGTTATTTGATTAAAAAAAAAATATTAATAAATTTGAGTATAAACATGTATCAATATATACTATCTTTGATCTGGCTTGTGTGAATGGTTATAAAACTAAGGTTGAAACCTGTTGTTCGAATCTGATCAACTCATTGAGTTATTTACGCAAATTTTCAAAATGTATTTTTTTTTTAATATCTTAAAATTCACCAATATTATAATGGGGATAATTTATTCTGATCCCTATACAGTCAGGATTATTGCTGAATTGCAACAGGGTTTTTTCAAAACAAATTATGAACTTTTTTTGTTCTAGTTAATCTTTCAAAGTTGCCTTATTAGTTTGGACCTTTGACCTGAATTCTTCGTCTGAATAATTTGGACTTTGAAGCTGAAATAATCATTTTTCTGACGTGTTATTTTAACACATTGTGAGTACTTGTACATAGAGAGAGATTATTATTGAGAGTATAAAAGAAGTGAGTTTGTTGTACAGAATGAATGTGGCTTGTACTGATTAGGAACATGAATAAATTCATCAACTATGAATGTTGGAATTTTGTTTGCGTTTTAATATGTTTTCTTATGAAACCAGTGATCTCACAGAACTCTTAAAAACGTGATGATGATTCTGTATACACAGGTAATATTATGATCCCAAGTAGGATTATTACAAGCAGTTCTTGTGAAATAGCTTAAGGTAATAGGATTGTGTCACCATTTCTCAGTAGAATTTCTTCAATTTTTTTAGTTATATTGCTTTGAAGTAAATAACATTTTCTGCCACAAAACAAATATAGGTTGTCAGAATTTTAAGTATTTTAAATGGAAATTTATGTAAAAATAGTAATTGCATGTAAGAGTTAGCTGTCTTGAAAAACTTCACAGTAGTCAAATAGGTAGATGTTTCCTGAAGTACAGAAAAATGGACACATGTGACTCATTGATAAAAAACAACTGAATTTAATGCCTGGATTGCTTTGAAATACTTAAACATTGAGAGAACACAATGTTCTGTCAATAATAAACATACAATATTCATCAGTTTAATATTAAACATTAGAATAGGCGGAAATTCTGATACTGTCTCCCTACATTGGACTTTCAACTAGGGATGTACTTCCTATTTCCGTTTATCGATACACTCCTATGAACTTAAACTAACTTTAAATGCAGAATCTAAGATTGCTGCCTGCAAGCAGCTATTCTCTTTTTCTGATCCATCGCATATTCATTCGCAAAAAGAAATGAATACATAGAACATAAACTAAAAAGGTTAAAATGTTTAAAAGATGTATCTGAAATTAGAGCATGCACAGCTATGTACAGAGGGAATCGTGCATACCAAGTTTCATTTAGGTGCATGAAGTTGTTTCTGAGGTACAGCCGTAACAACCTTTACAAGTGAAATCCAAGATGGCTGTCCAGTGGCCATGTTGCTTTTACAATTCATCTCATATTGACACATATAAAACTATGGATATCACTTTGATAGTTCATGAGAAGTTCAGAAACAATACTTAGATTGTTGTTTTTTCAGTCATTTGTATTTTCAGATATAATCCATACTTAAAGCATTAACCAACAGGTTTATCAATGGTATATGTTGGCATGATCCCTTCAATAATTTCAGGGAACATTATTCACATGATACGTCTAAGATGGCTTCTGATTGGACAGTTTTTCATCAATCTCAAATTAGAGAATACACAATAATCGGTCAATGATATAATCTATAGCATCTTTCATCACGATCCCCTGAGGAAATAAAGGTAAAAGTTAAACAGGCAAATAAAAAATGGTTGCACTGTAAGGCGGCAATTTTTTTTTGCCGATAATTTTTAAAGAGCATGCATAACTATTGACCAAGAGGATCATGCACACCAAGTTTTATCGTGATTCTTATTTACTGAGAAATAGTGTTAACATATCCTGCCTGTCAGTCTTATTTTCCTAATCCACTTTTATTTGGAGTTATATCGCAACTACGGACTAAGGAAAGGAGACCATTCATGCCAAGTTGCTTCACGATCCCTTCCGAAATTCCTAAAGAATACTGATACCAAACGGAATGATTGAATAACGAACGCCGGATCACCATCTGAACATCCGAACATTTGTAATGGTGGAGCAAGATTTAACAATTCTCCGGGAGCAAAGGAAAGTATACCTCATTTTCTCAACTTTCCTATGATAATACTTTTTGTTCTAATGTTTAATGTCCCCGCATCCTCGATACTCCATAGGCTACGCTCACTTACGTTCTATGCATACACAACCCTAGAATATGTCATAGAAAAATGGAAGGTCCAATCTGCGCCATATTGTGGATGAGATGGGAAAAATAGCTAGTTGTTTGTTCGTTACCAAGAAAATGCAGCAAAGCTGCTGGACACCAATCCTTTTTTTTATGAAAATGACTTACTGACAGTCCAACAACCACGAGGGAACGGATCCTGCATACTTGAATTTATTTAATTATAATTATATAAATTGTTAATGGCATTAATTTTGTCGTTTAGAATATTCCTTCGCCCGTTTCTGTCCGTTCCTGTAAATCGTCGCCCGTTCCTGCCCGATCCATATAATTCGTTGCAATCCTTTTTATCAAATGTATCTTACGAAAACGTCATCTTCTGAGAGAGAGAAGCCGGGACATAAGATGATTTACATAAAATATCATTTAGACCTTATGTCAAAATGCAACGATTATTGCAAATATTTCTTTTGACAATGTACCTGGGAAAATCATTTGGATAAAATCTCAACCGTCTTCTAGCTAGGTTTAAGCGTCAATCTTGGCCCCCGCCCCTTCGAATACTAGTTATTACTCNGTCAACCGTCTTCTAGCTAGGTTTAAGCGTCAATCTTGGCCCCCGCCCCTTCGAAAACTAGTTATTACTCCTCGCGACTGCTAGACACATTTTGCCACACACTGTTTTATTGGTTGTCATCACATGTCGTTTATGCAAGTGAAATAGATATATCGTATTGAACGGGAAAATCATGAAATTTCTTGCATTTTTTTCACGTCACGCGGCGCAAATATTGCTACATCAGAAAAGCGCGGAAATGTGTAGCATAGTTTTTGAGGCAGAGTTGTAATGACGTCATGCTTGACAATAATACAGAGCGCCATTTTTCAAAGGGTTTTCACTGCAATTTTGCCATTTGCTAGTATAATCTTAGTCTGGTGTCCAGGCCAGATGAAACTCGGGCTACACCTGGATTATCGAGGGTGACGCCCCCGCAACAGATGACGACGTGTGNGGGGAAGATTTTCAGACAAAAATGATATAAATTGTGAGGTTATGTAAAAACAAAAATGTATGCTGCAGAGGTAAACAACAACACAACCACTTATCCTGCCGTCACTTCATCTAAACTTGAAACTGAAAATCTACACACAGAATATCATGTATCATATCATTCAGATTGGACAATATTAAGAGTTTCGTTTTAACTCGTGAAGATATGATGTTTCGTTTATCTTCACAGCATTAAAGATATGTTTTTTTATCAAATGTTAAATTCGTGATGTTTCACTAGAAAACTGTAATAAATACATATACCGTAGGATTTACCATCATTATTTTGTAGACATTATGCGGCCTCAATTTCCCAGAAGGCTTTCACGCATGGGTAGGCACCGGAAGTGTACAAAGTGTTTGCAGATCAAACCCCGACGGCGCTTCGCGCCGCTTGGGGGTTTGAAAAAAGAATATCGTGGTCGCCTAACAGTAAAATTGTCTGGTTTTGAAGTCGGGTGTCGCTCCTCTGTAATCTTCAAAGGACAGGTATCAGCCCAACGATTGCTCAGTTGCTTTACATAACCGCGTGCATCTAATTTTGCTATGACATATTCAAAGGGTGCAGATAGATCAAGTTGGTTTATCCCCCGGAGTAGTTCGAGCTTCCTCTAGCACCGACACCAGACTAAGAAATTTTAGACATTTTGACAAATGAGACCATACATCGCTCTTTCAAAATGTCTTAGTCTGGTGTCCAGGCCAGATGAAACTCGGGCTACCCCTGGATTATCGAGGGTGACGCCCCCGCAACAGATGACGACGTGTGTCTAAGGAGACACAACTGAAAAAATGAAAGATCGGATACGTGGGAAAAGGAAAGACAGATCCCAAATACTGCAATGGGGGTAGCAGATCAGCTTGGTCTGTTCTTTGTTCCCAAGCGTTAGACACAGAAGCAAACCATCTATTCGGCAGGGGACCCCATATATCAGATTGCATCCTGCGGTAACAGGCGTAGGGCTACTGCAGCTGGTTTATTG
>NW_018408407.1:25479-25998 GCF_002113885.1 Mizuhopecten yessoensis | reverse complement strand
TTTTACACATTTCAGTCTTCTTGTTTTGATCTGATGTATTTTTTTTCTGAACATCTATTGTCCCCTTTCTTGTCCTAAATGACCTGATTGTGATGGGATTTTGGTAAGTCTTGGCATGGGATATTTTTCATTTTTTGGGGATTTCCTGTATAAATTTCAGGTCAAAGTAAACATCATCGTCGACTTTAAAAATGTAGCGGGATTCATAACAAAAAAGGTCGCCAAATACAAATTGTCGATTACCTTCTCTGTTATATTGAAAAAGCTTTCGGTGACATTAACATGTAAGATGTCTTCCTGTAAATTGGTACCATCTTCACTACCAAGGACGAAATACAAACTAAAGTTGTACTCCGTTTGCATTTCCGGATGGCCCCGTGTATTGCTCATTCAATACCATAATATTATCGTTGCATGTTCCATACACTTCGATNCCTCTATTAGATGGGTACTTCGGAATACCCTATAAACTGTGAACGGTTCATCAGAATTAAAAAACTAGGCGAGCAGGATCACAAA
>NW_018408407.1:23263-24973 GCF_002113885.1 Mizuhopecten yessoensis | reverse complement strand
GGCTTGGCAAACATATTGACGCTATCCATATTTGCTAGTGGTTTGAATTTACAAGGCTTAACTTCCCAGTAACAATTAAAGTCATTTAAGGACGTATGTGTGTAATATGTGCCTACACATGTGTTTGTATTCGACACACGCATGCACTACACGCATGCATCTTGCACACAGGGGAGGACGTCCTTAAATGACCATAGCTGTTAATAGGACGTTAAACAATACTAAACTAAACCAAAGTATTCTTAAGGCTGGGTATGCTAATGTATTGGCCTCCTTGTGGTAGCACGGATCTGATGCTAACATTAGAGTGCTAAAGCGAGCCCACACACCGCAATGTATACAAAGTTGATATTTTTGTCCCTAAGCATAGTTCAGACTACATTTGTTGTAAATCCCTTCACTTAAATAGTAAGAGAAAACAAATTCTTGATTTCCCCTATTTGGTGTGGCCCCTCTGCCCCCAGAGGGGCCACGCCTTCTGTTTATACAATATTGAGGGTCCTTTATCCAAAGATGCTCAAGAACAAATTTGATCAACATCCTTCTATTGGTTGAGAAGAAGAATATTTTCAAAGATCCTATTTACCCTCGCCCCTCTGCCTTCATGGGAGCCATATCCTATGTTTATACAAAACTGAGAACCCTTTGGCCAGTGATGCTCCAGACTACATTTGGTAAAAAATCCCTTCATAGGTACAGAAGGGGATGATCCTTAATGTTTTCCTCTATTTCTCCTAATGGGTCCCACCAATCTGCCCAAAAGAAGGGGACCATATACCTGAGTTTATACAAAAATGATTCTTTTATCCCTAAGCATGCTTCAGACTGCATTTGGTTTAAATTCCTTCACTTGTATTGTAGGAGAAAACTATTTTCTATATGTCCCCTATTGTGACCGCGCCTCTGCCCCCAGATGGGCCACATCCTCCATTTATACAAACTTGAGGTTCCTTTGTCCAAAGATGTTCTAGAACAAATTTGATCAAAATCCTTCTATTGGTTNTACAAAGTTGATATTTTTGTCCCTAAGCATGGTTCAGACTACATTTTTTGTAAATCCCTTCACTTAAATAGTAAGAGAAAACAAATTCTTGATTTTCCCTATTTGGTGTGGCCCCTCTGCCCCCAGAGGGGCCACGCCTTCTGTTTATACAATATTGAGGGTCCTTTATCCAAAGATGCTCTAGAACAAATTTGATCAAAATCCTTCTATTGGTTGAGAAGAAGAATATTTTCAAAGATCCTATTTCCCCTCGCCCCTCTGCCTTCATGGGAGCCATATCCTATGTTTATACAACACTGAGAACCCTTTGGCCAGTGATGCTCCAGACTACATTTGGTAAAAAATCCCTTCATCGGTACAGAAGGGGATGATCTTTAATGTTTTCCTCTATTTCTCCTAATGGGTCCCACCAATCTGCCCAAAAGAAGGGGACCATATACCTCAGTTTATACAAAAATGATTCCTTTATCCCTAAGCATGCTTCAGACTGCATTTGGTTTAAATTCCTTCACTTGTATTGTAGGAGAAAACTATTTTCTACATGTCCCCTATTGTGACCGCGCCTCTGCCCCCAGATGGGCCACATCCTCCATTTATACAAACTTGAGGTTCCTTTGTCCAAAGATGTTCTAGAACCAATTTGATCAAAATCCTTCTATTGGTTGAGAAGAATATTTTTATTTTATTTTATTTTCCCCTCTATTTGG
>NW_018408407.1:20819-22896 GCF_002113885.1 Mizuhopecten yessoensis | reverse complement strand
AAAAAAAATGAAAAATACTGTTATTCGAATATGAAGGATTTCAATTATTGATTAAGACAACCTTTCAAAATTGAAGAAAATATGTAAGTTATACATTTGGGCTGAAAGTTGCGTTTTCAATAAACGAAGATACTGGGTATATTCAAAGACCATTGTTTTTGTATTTTTTCCAAAAATCTCAATGAAAAAAATAACTTTGATTTTATAACGCGCTTGAATCAATTCCAAAATAACGATCCAAGAATTAAGAAATTCCCGATTTTTAAATGCACGATACGTGCTTAATTAATCAAATTGCTCAAAGTTGGTTGAAACGTTCGGACCAAGTTAAGAATGTCCGGCTTCGAAAACATGATAATTATTTTATTTTAAATTGGTCGAAGAATAAAATACAAATTCAAAGTTATGTCTAGAACCAAATTTGTTTTCCTGTAAAGTTCAACTTACTAAAACTTCCGCAGATATACAGAAATTCAGGTGTACACTTGGCCCTCAAGCAAACCCCTCCAAACATTTGTCAAGATTATGTAAGGTGTTTTGAAATGATGTGTTTAGCCAAATGTCATGGAAAGTTTCGACACCGAATGCTTAGTAAAATTACGCACAGTGCATTAAAGCAATGAAAAATTATTTCCAATTTCATAAAGTTCATTGCCAGTTTTAAATAACTCACCGGGGTTTTTCTGAACCGACCACCGGTCTTCCTGGTCGGGCTGTTAACAGAAATTAGCATGCTTTATAGTTACTACATGAAATATTCACATCCAGTATTACATGGTAACTTTTTTGGATGTTTCTATCGTATCAATACATTGTTTCCTAACATTGTATTTCTAATGATTCTTTTAAGTAACAAATTGCGGACTATCAGTTAACGAGGTCGGCCGTAATTAACGATGTGGCTTAAATATCAACTGGCACTGTTTGTACGAAAACATGGCATCCTTGTTTCAGAATCAATAATCTAACTATCACGTCTGCATTTAAGGCTCTTTGCACATACTTCATGTACTTACCACCCTTTATTTATGCACATTGAGATGGTTATCTTCTTTCTTAATAGATACTTGTAATTATAGGCCTTATTTGATTATCAAAAATAACTAATACTATTTTCCATATGTTTTAAATCGCTTTAACGCTGTATACTTATAACAGTGTATGCGAAGTTGTGCATGCATGCATGTCTGCTATACATTCATACGTTATCATCTATATATTTCTTTCTACCACCTACCGAATGCATGCTAAATTCATTATCATTGGTTGTCAGTATGAGAATACTCAAGAAAACCTGAGAACGGATTTTCCTATATTCCGGCATTTTGTAACAAAGGATGGGTGGCAATTTGGGCCATCTAGTGGCTATCACTAATAAGTTTCATTTTTGTGAATAAACACACCTTGGAGGCTATGCCATCATGATATGACTTGAGTCAGCTTGGATGCCATTCCGAGATATGAGGGGGTAAAGTTTGGAACTGAAATCACGCAGGGTCTCTTTTTGATAAAACTGCAAGTAAGTTTTTGAGAGTTTCTTCATAATGTTGACACTAAAGCTGCAAATAATAAAAATGTCCGAAAAAATAAGCGCATAATTGATAAGTAGGTCACTTTGTCCTTGTTATATATTGGCTTAATTATTTTGACAAGTGTTCCTCTGTTGTGCCTCAGAACATATCAGAACCATACAATAATCTTGACAAACTGTATTTATAAGTCTAAATGTGGAAGGTAGAGAATACTATATCAAGCCAACCTAAAACAAAACCTTTAAGTTTTGATAATGGGATACCAGTGGCAATGATACAAGTATAGCAAGAGATACCACGACGGATTCCACGATATCATGATATTATGACAAGACGGTTTTTGAGATAGTGGTAATTATTATCAAACTGATATTTTACGATACAGATATTCTCTTTGTATTACATCATTTCTGAACTACGTAACACATACTGTATTAGTATTACCTCAATTCTGTATTACCTCAATTCTGTACTACGTAACAGATACCATATTTGCATAACCTAGATTCTGTACTATAGAACAGATACTTTATTTGTATCACCTA
>NW_018408407.1:13273-19812 GCF_002113885.1 Mizuhopecten yessoensis | reverse complement strand
AAAAAAAAACTTTGTGGAAGTTTTAACAGCTCAGTAATGATCGTTGATGTATGTTACCCAATAGTTTAAAACAAGCTTCTTTTAGATATACAAATAATATGTCTGCACACTTATATAGTATTTGTAACGTTTCTGATGATTTTTCCGGCCACAATGAATAATATATTTTTTGATAATCTTGAATGATATTAATTTCCCTTAGTAGAAAAATACCACACCAAAAATCTACGCCTACGGTTTCATACACGGAGGCGTGTCCTCAAATTACACTAACTGTTACACTTATAATGATCTTTTTGAAAGGGAGATTCATTTATCGTGCAGATCGAAACACACCACATTGAAATACATAAACCTTGTCACCCATATACGCAAATCACTTCCAAATGAGATCACTATTACACCACTAGGATTGGCTTTATAACCGAAAAGACACAGATGACTTTGATTGACCCCATTTAAATCTAACCGAACATATTAATAGTATAGAAGTATCATTGAAAGGGAGATTCATTTATCTTGTAGATCGAGTCACAAGTTATTGCTCGGATGATGACTGTGACCTTGATCTCATGGTGGCCTTGGATTTGAGACCCAATAGTTGTACGCGATGATTCACCGTGTTGTCACCTTGTATGTTTCCATATTTTCATCTCTATCAGCGAGGTCAGTTGTCAGTTGGTTTATTTTTATTTTGTTTAACGTCCTATTAACAGCTACATATAAGGTAACTTAAAGACGTGCCTCCATTTGTGTTTTGTAACCGTGCATGTGTGTATGTGTCCCGGACACAGGTTATGTTAATGTATTTGCCCTCCTGTGAAAGCGCAAATCTGATGCCGACTTTATAGTGCTATCTCACCGAAATACCATGTCGACGGCACATAGCACAGCATAATATATCTGATCACTCAGAGCGTCCATATATTCACATGAGGTCGATCGCTCGCTGATCCCTTCTCACTGCCCAGCCACAGCAACACACACACAGGCCTTGACCACATGTACTGGCGATAGCTGGGATAGCTCAGGACGGCCGATGTCTCGCTACAATGATAGCTCGGCACCACTACCTGTGCCTTTGCTGTACAATCTGTAGAACTCCTTTTGCTAACCTGGAGCTATCTTGACCTCTCGGTGATCCCTATAACTCCATATAGCAATCTAACGAGCTGCCAAAGTGCCGTCTTGATTTATCAATGCAGCGGACCCGAAGCAACACGNGAACTCCTTTTACTAACCTGGAGCTATCCTGACCTCTCGGTGATCCCTATAACTCCATATAACAATCTAACGAGCTGCCAAAGTGCCGTCTTGATTTATCAATGCAGCGGACCCGAAGCAACACGGGCGTGAGCATCTAACAGTGATACGTTACTCAACGCCTTGCTNTGTTACCTTTATGTGTTAATTAATATCAAAGGTCATTATTACTACACGGAGGTTGTAACTCATAACCAAAATAAGGCAAACATGACAAAATAATTTTCACAGTTAAATCGNTAGAATGTTACCTTTAAGTGTTAATTAATATCAAAGGTCATTATTACTACATTATTATTATTACCAAAATAAGGCAAACATGACAAAATAATTTTCACAGTTAAATCGAAAAAAAAAACACCTTTGATATCAGCAGTTTGTGCCCTTCTAGATAATAACAACTTTATATTACTGTTCACAGAATTAATCTTGCAGGACAGGAAACATCAGCTAGGGCTATTGCTGTTGTCCTTCGATTATGCGCAGATACTTCTAGATATGATTTATACGTTTGTGTAAGCTGACAAAAATGCCATTTGTTTAAACAAGCGCAATACTAGACGGGACATGGCTTTCTGGTCTTTTACCTAAAGGTCACTGTTATATTAAAAACACTGAATACTCAACTCAAAAGCTGAAATTACGCGCATGTGCTAGAGACGGCATGTCTATGTATTTTGGCCCGTGTACAACGACTTATGGTGTCGATTTTAGAGTGCCAAAAAGAGCCATGCTGATTGCTTTTGCTTTAGATTTATTTAGTTAAGCGTCCTGCGAATGGCAAAAACAGTTCGAGACCATACCTACATTCATGTGATGTATGCGTATGTGTATGTAATTTGCGTTGTAGGCAAGATGTTTTGGTGTCTATGCCTCATTGCAATAGAGCAGATATGATGCCGGTTTTGGAGTGCTACTAACTGAAACACGATGTCGAATGCATGTAACAAACTATTCCACACGTTGACGTTTTAATGAAAACGGTTACTCGGCGTAATATATCGACTGAAAACCATTAATTGACATTAGTAAAAAAGAACTAAATGTTTCCCATTATTTATTTGTATTGTTTGGAATTTAACGTCATAACTCATAAATATTTAAATGATTTATTAGCAGTAGCGACGACGTCTAAAATCTGTATCTCCGGTAAATATTCGCCTAGTCAAAATGTCGCCCTTCGTCGGTAGAATTCCTATAAGCTCTGTTTTAATTTCGTCCTACACATCATATTACAATGTATTTGATGTTGTTTACTTATGTTCGCTGAAATGATAAGCCCTCATTACGGGGAACGAAAAAGTCGAAAATTGAACTGCAGCGATTTTTCTCGGTATACCATATTAGAGCAAAACAATAAAAACATATTGAAATACAATGAAAATATCACCCAATGTTTAAGTAAATGTCTAATAAGAAAACCTTTTTGTAACACGAGGGTTGACAATATAACCGAGATTAGTCCAAGATAGCAAATTATTGTTCATGTTTAAATATAAAAGAAATTACCTTTGACATCAGCAGTTTGGGTATTTCTTCATAACGACGACCAAATCGTCGATGGACCGTAAAACAACGCAAAACAAAACAAATTACGACCAGTTATTGCTGTTACAAAGCATCCTTGCACGACAGGAAGCATTAGGTAGGACTATTACTGTTATCAGTTGACTGTGTATAATTCATTCTAAATATAGTTGATACGTTTGTACATGTATTTGCTGATAAAAATGTTTTTTTGTACAACGCCGACCCGATATTTGCCAGTTGTTCATACAAGCGCGATATATGACGGTAAATAGTTTTATCTCTAAGTATCCACAGGTAGAACAGGTTAAGATATTAGGCGACTGATAGGTCGATAAGGGACGCACCCTCACCGCATATACTTTCTATAATCAAAAAGCAGAGTCCAGAGCGATCATTTTGCATTAAAATTATAGTAACTATACAATATTCACAAGGCTAAAATTGTCGCAGAAACACTTGTATGGTATTGTGGAGAACTTGGCTGATAGTTACGTGGTTATGGTCGTTCCTGCATGAACAGGCATGCAAGGTATGGTATAAGACAAACGATTTTAGCTCACCTGGCCCGAAGGGTAAGACAACAAGAAAATGAGTGTACTCTTCATGTCCAGCGATTTTGTAAATAATCATGGCATTGGGATCTCAACTGTTTCAATGTTATGACCAAGGGAGGTAGGTCCCCAGAGGTCGGTCTGGACCTCCAGATTATTATTGATTTACCACTAGTTCCCCTAATGGGCCACATCTCTCTGACCTCTGTGTGGTACACACAGTTTGTATAAACATACGTCCCACTTGCTCTGGACCAAAATTTGATAAAAATCCTTCCATTCGTTAGGAAGAAGTTTGATTTTAGATATAAGCTTTTTCCCCACCCCCCACCCCCGAGGGACCACATCCTCCATTTATACAAAATAGAGGAGTTTGTTGCCTACAGGTGCTCTATACTAAAATTAGTTAAAACCCCTCTATTTTTTTCTGAAGAACAAAAAATAAAATGGTTTCCTTTATTTACAATTTCTTCCCGAAGGAGGCCATACCCCCATTTATACAAAAATTATCCCCCTTTACCTGCAGATGATTATTAACAAATTTGGTGAATATCTTTTAATTTACACAGAAAAAAGATCTTATAAATCCTTTCATTGGTACAAAAGGAGAAGGATTTTTAATATTTTCCTCTATTTTCCACGGGGGAGGGGCACATCTTCCGTTCAATGCAAAATTGAATTTACTCTGATCAAAGATGTTAAAGAACAAGTTTGGTTGAAAGGCATTAATTAGTACAAAAAAAAAGAAGGATTTTTACCCGTTATTATTTACCAAAGGGACGGGGGGCACTGCTTCAGTTAATACAAATTGAGACTTTTTATCCTAAGGACCCTCAATGCTACATTTGGGTAAAATGTACAGAAGGAGAAATATTTTCCTCCATTTCCCATTTTGGGCCCTGCCCCTCTGTCCCCAAGAGGGCCACAACCTTTGTTTATCTTAAACTTAGACCCCCTTGACTAAGGTTGTTCTATAACAAGTTAAGTTAAAATCTATTCATTGGTACAAAATAAGAAGGATTTTATATTTTCCCATTTCCCCCCCTATGGGGCCTCACCCTTCTGCCCCATTAGGGAGGGGGCACAGCCTCGGTTTATGCAAAATATAGTCAGACCATATTTGATTTAAATTCCTTCATTTATACAGGAGAAATATTTTCCTCTATTTCCCCTATTGGGCCCGTCCCTCTGTCCCCAGGGGGACACACTCTCTGTTTATACAAAATTGAGACCCCTTTGTTCAAAGATGCTCTAGATGATTCAAAAATAATATAATATGGAACGTAGCATATTAGGTATGTCAGAGTGTGTACATACACATGCACGTGACTTCGGGTAGGCGAACAGGCAACATCATGTGGAGACACATTTACAAGACATTTCCGCAACGCCTGATACAAAATGATGTTACTGGTGACCACAGTCGCTGTAGGGATGTTTTGCCCACTGTGGCAAGTAGTAACCGTGGTAATACATATGTCAATGTCTACGCTAAAGATCTCACCCTAGACCTTTGTTGTATTACTCTGACGCCAAATGATTTGAGAGAATTTCTCGCGACAAACAAAGTCATTAAGAAGAAGTAAGTATTATACCATAGTGACAGGGGTCATATATATGTTAGTAGATCAATCCACAAACTTCTGCTGACACGATATTTACATATTACGCAAGAAATGTTCCACGCTTGTACGGTGTCTATTTATAATAGCGTTTTACCTGGAGTACTTGTTCAACACATCTTAGTCTCTTCGTTCGGTCACATTTTCGTATAGAAACCATGGTGACGAAATAATGTTGGTTATCGTCCCTTCGTAATAAATTAGCGTTATGAATGTACCGTCGCAACAGTAACATTTGCATGAAGGCGACGGAGCAATCATTATCATTCTGTCATCCGTTTTAACACCAGCTACATCAATAAGCCATAAAAGGAGTGGTTTCCTGTATTTGTATGTTTGTGCGTATTGTCCTAAAAATAAAAGTAGAAATCAATTCAGGTTTCTGTTATTTTCTACGTTTCCTCATACATCTCGTACAATACGATCACGATTTTTAAATAAGGGGGAGGGGATCATTTTCCACTATTTTTAGAAGACATTTCTAGGGATTGTTACAGGAGAGTGAATTTTCGGATTTCTATTCTACTGCCAACAACTGTGGCATGCAATATATACTGTTTCCTCCAAAACTATTTTTAGAAAAAAAAACAAGGAGATGTTACTGTAAGTAAGAAACACTGAAAGATAATTCTCAACTGTTTTGTCACACGCAGGGGGACAGGAATCCTTAAGATGTTTCCTTAATTTACTAGTCTCAGTGTCCGTCTCTGGCTCCGTGCTAGGTCTGCCTCAAAATGAGAAATGCCTATTACCTTTATGTTTGATCGTTCGACCAAATGGAGAAGGCAATTGGTTACATACAAATGTCCACTTAAAATGTAGTTGATAGTCCCTGCTTGAAGTTCAGTTTGTAGGGTATTCCCAATAACTGGGTACAACTCGCATCAGGTCAGCGCTATCGCAAGGTGTCAAATACATTAACAGCATACATTTATAGTATTCACATAAAGGTCTGGATATGTTTTGGTGTTATTATGTTTCACTTCCTATACACAGTTAAGGCCATTTAACAACGTGCCCCCTTGTCTGTAATGTATGTGTGCTGAAAGCGGTACTTTTTATATTTGAAGCCCCAGCACAGTAAGCAGGGAATAACAACAACCATTTTAACGGAATTAGGTATATCCCAGCCAGGAGACCGAACCCATTGCCTTTCTCACTTGAACGTTCAACATTAAAACCGAAAAAGTGGTGTTGCCAAGCAAGACGCATGGAGATAGAAGGAAGCTAGTAGTAGAAAGAAGCAAAGGTCTAAACAATTACAATGGGTGCAGCAGTAACGTAACTTTGTGCAAATGATGCAAACATTCTTCGAATCAATTCAGATATCTTAACGTTTGTTCATACATTTTCTTGTTTTTGTTTGCGCCAGCTCCATCAAGTCGATGTTTAATTAACTATGTAATATATTTCTGTCGTGAACCCGTGTTATTTTAATATCAATTTGCAACTCAACAATAAAGCACTGTTCTCTGTTTTGGGGAGACCATTTTGACTGCTCAAACTGTAGTCAATGCTTGCGAAGTCATCCATCACTTACTTAATCTCATTGCACCCCCCCCCCCCCCCCCCC
>NW_018408407.1:2874-12240 GCF_002113885.1 Mizuhopecten yessoensis | reverse complement strand
ATTGTCAGAGAGGATAAAGTACTTTCATCTATGTGTTACTTAAACTAACACGCCTGTATCATATCAAACAATTAATTCAAATGATTTTACCTATACATTTTGATATACATTTCAATGATTTTGATTATACATTTTCAAATGTTCGTGTGCGTTCCGTTTCTTGTAACATGCAATGTTAAAGTGTTTTACAAATTTGTATACTGTACCTAGCTTTCATCATCGACATTTAAACCATGCATCTACAGAGGCGTCTTTGTAGACCTTATTTTGTGAATCCGTGAAATTCCAGAGGTCACACCCACTTACGTTCTCTTGAATATATCATGACGAATCAAAAGCAAGAATAAGCTATTTGATTGGTGTCACTTGAAAAAAATACCACTCGCTTGACTGATACCTGTCCTTTAAAGATTAAAGAGATACGACATCCGACTACATAGCCGGTTAATGTTACCATGACGGTGCCGTCCGATTCTTGTGATGTACATCAACAGATCAGAGTATTTTATTTGTATCATCTACAAGGTTTTTGATTTCGTCATGACGTATTCCAGAGTCAGGAAAGGTAGAAGAGCGTAACACCTAGATATAAGGAGTCCAAATTAGTTACACTACATGTAGATCATTGTGTTTTCCAAACTCTTTAATTAAACAGCATTTACTGACTAAAACATTCTAGAAAAAATAAAAATCTTTAAAAACAATAACGCAGTACACATATTTATTTAACAACTGTACTTGTTTTAGTACGTATGTAACGATTTTGTTAATTCAGTTTTCATCTGTATTAAGGCCTTTGTTAACATTTTTGTTACTTTTATGATTTCATCACTGTTTGCGTCACATCGAATTATTCAAGCTAACAAGAGTCCATGACTTGTTTGGTAAGCAGACCAGCACACAAATTGGTATTGAGGAAGTAGCATACAACAATTTTGTTCCAGCATAACATGGTGCAAAAAAAAAACCATACCCGTCTCTCTTTAAGGTCTACAGGTTTTATACATCGATATTTGTAGGGAGTACTGGATTGCGAATTAATTATACCTATGTACAGTTATTAAAAATAATACACGACGCACTATGATATGCAAAGCACATTATTCCAAAACAATAAAAAAGACAATTAAAAACACAAGAGAAAATTCAAAATCACAGATGTTATGTGTCTCAGACTTAAAAATGTTGTTTCTTAATAATAAATACACATAGACAACAACTTAATACCTATTATGTATACAAAAATATAAATTAAATATCTTTAAAAGACATTATGGCCCACTACAAGTATTTATGCATGCTTTCCTTGAATAACCAAACCGAATCATCCAAATGGTACATAAATAATCTCTCTCATTAAAATATTACTGCATAAATAATCAATATATGTATCGCATTTGATTGAGTTTAGTGATACACTGCTACATATAGTGATTGTTCCGTTCCAATGCTCTCCAGTCTTCATGATCTCCGTTACTGACTCTCGTCCATAGGCTCAGTAAAGCTCATTAGCTCAACACCGAGTGCTTTGAGAATCGGTTTAATTGGCGTTACGACCGCCGAACCATTTGACAAACATCCGATACCAAGTCCCAAACACCGAAGGTCATCTCCTCTTTTGACGAACACGCCTGAACCAGAATCACCTAGATCAAAGAAACGCCTGTTTGCCCTACAGCTACTGATCTCAAGCTGTCCTTGCATTTCAAAACGCCTCTCTGTCAATCCAGTAGGTCCGGATATTCCCAATGAAATGGGTTCTCTCACGTGAACAAGTGCTACATACACTCCTTTTGTTGCGTGTGTTATAGCTCCGAACTTTATTATCTCTTCATTCATTATCTCTGTTGGCTCTGCCTGTTCAGCAGAATCAAATACAGGAAATGTTCTGAAACCTGTAAAAGAAAGTATGTTGTTATTATATATAACAGTGCAATATTACAAGTTAAACATACTCTTATATGTGTAATACAGTATTCCACATTATCTGTACATAATTCATCGTCCACTGATTATTTTTCAGGAAAGTTTTTTTTATATTCTGACTATTTCACATTAGTAAAATATTACGTCTTTATTCAAGCTTGTTCATATTAAAAAAATCCGAGATACTGTGCGTGCTGTTTGCAAAATGAGACTGAGATATAACTGCCGTTCTTGTATAGGAATTAATGTTCTACATAGAAACGTGTTTCAGTATGTTTAAGTACATTAAGCAAATGCATAATGCATTCAATAAAACAAGGCATCACTTGTCTTCAATATGATTCATTAGTATGGAAATATGTAATGAGTGTTTTACTTAATACACACACGATGTACGTATTGAACGTGCCGCTGCGTTTTATGACCGACTGGTCCCTTTATCAAGCTATGCATGAGTGAGCGATTAGTATCGTTTACCTTTACAACGACGTGACGAAAATATGTCACGCGATGTTGGACGTTTGTGTATAAAGTAAAACTTTGATATTAAGGAAGCACTTAACTTTGTTTTTTTTATCATCAGCAAACAGACAAGTATAACTCATCGAAAACAAAGTTTACATATTCTAGAAATTATTACCTATTTCTCCGAGCTGGTTATGTCTGAAAAAAGCGAACTCTCCCCCTGACGGCATTCTGTCCTTCTGGACGACAACTACTGCGGCATCTACAGTCACACCATCCACTATTACACCAAATGTGCCGCGATATGTCCTACCGCACCTTGGATCATACGGGATGCTTGTTGAGGGCATGGGGAAGGTTTTCAGTGCAGGCTGGTTGACTTGCAGTTGAGTTGGAGTGTTGGTTTCATCATGGCTATAACTATCTTCTCCGTCCTCAATTCCATAAGCAACATGTG
This sequence comes from Mizuhopecten yessoensis, assembly GCF_002113885.1. Lineage (NCBI taxonomy): Eukaryota > Metazoa > Mollusca > Bivalvia > Pectinida > Pectinidae > Mizuhopecten > Mizuhopecten yessoensis. Next base: position 9,392 of record NW_018408407.1, on the reverse strand, counting down.
CGCATGTCAGAAATCCGTCGAGAACATCATCCTTTATGCTGTGTATTTTCACAAAAGGACCAATTGTTCCACCCCTCCTCTTTCCATCATCTTCAACGTCGATTTCGCAACCCATCTTTAGTTTGGGATGGAAATCTGAGCCCGGTATTGCTGAATAGGTACGTGGTGCGATTTCAAAAAATCCTTCACGTACATCTATCGAAACGGCAATACCATCAACTAAAAGCTGATGCGGAAATACATCTTCCTGTATTGGCCTAAATCCTTTTGAGCTACAATATATAACTACAAGGGTTGTTTCTGCTAGCTTCAAGTCTTTGCCTCCTTTTCTGGACCTCAAATGCGAGACTCCCAAGGCATTGATGTTCGAATGTGATTGCATCAGACGCGTGCCATGCATCTTAATTGCTTTCTCAGCATATTCCATGCCATTGATGTTGTTTGTGTTCAATGACCACCTTTCCGCACTATTTGCTATTCGAATTGCTTCATCGTTGACTTGTTTTGGGTTTCTATATAATACTGTCATCCCCGCAAACTGCTCCACTCTTCCACGAACAACGTTTAATCCATAAGCCAGGAATACCACTTCTCCTACACTGTTGAATGTTGGCTCAATTCGATAGGAACCTTGTAATTTCACTTTGTCCGCTAATCGCTGCTTTAGCTCCAAAGCAACTGCTTGTTTACAATGGTCATCCAACGGATACTGCGTAAGGCACTTACCAATATCATTCTCATCTTTCACGGAAGGTAGCAGTAAACTCATAATGTCAGCCTTGTTTAGCTCACACGTTATCTGAAGGAGAGTAGACCTGTCTTTAGAAGCAACAAGAGATGGATATGTATTACAGAGGTATGAATACATGTCTTGATTTCCAGAACGACAGGCCTTGTGAAGCATGGATTCCTTATCCGCATCTACAATATTCGCTATGTATTGTTGAAGCTCCTCTTCTCCTTTTACCTTAAGCAACAACGATTCTACAGCGATATAGCAATCCATATTGCCAGATTCAGCAATGCGAAGAAGGCACGGACCACTGTTCTGTGTTAACAAAGCTGGACATTTTTCATGAATTGTTAAACATTTGTCTTTGTCTCCCGATTCACAAGCGTCATACATGTCTTTTAAATCCCAGTTTCCTGACGAAACTTGCCCATGATCAACCGATGTAGATCCACTATCATCATCTTGACGTTTTGTGACTTTTTCCTGTTGAAATGAAATATCAAGGGATTTGTGATTATGGTGAACATATTCAACTTCTTTTTAAAAGTGTTAAAAATAAAAAGATACAAATTGAAGGCTGATTGGAGACATTGACTGATTGCAGTCATCCTCTTACACACTAAAGTGTACGTTAAAACACAAGTGCACTTTTGCAACATGTTATATGTTTTCTTTGTCATCGCCAATGACAATATACACTCAAATTGTTTGGTGTTTAACGTCCTTGAAACAGCTAAAGCACTATGACGACGAATACCCAGTGAGAAACTGGAAAGAAAGAGAAGGAATGAGAGGAGATAAATATAGATTCCAAGTATTGCAAGGGGGACATATCAATTGTGGTCCCTTCAATGACCCCAGGTAGAAGAAAACTTAGCATTCTGCAGGGGCCGATAGTCGCCTCTGACGACATAAATTTGGTACTGACGCTTTCGTTTATCGCGATCCAAATGGTTGGACCTGTTGGACAAAACTTAAGAGGTACCTAGTATTATGATGCTGCTTTCAGGGGAGCCTTGACAATGCTTTGCAAGTTTTGCAAAAACATTTATGGGTCCGTCAGAATATATAAATCCGAAATGTTTCATTTCAAAACAGACAAAAAAGGGCAGTGTATAAATGTACACTGATGTGTTTTGTGTACCGTCCTCCGAAGTACAGCGCGTATACTATTTCACAAGTTACGATTTTGCTGCCGAGCAAGTTACGGTCTGTCGAGTAAATCATTCATACCAGTGAAGTGCACTAACTCTGTGAAAATAGTTTTCTTTTCTTGTAAATGTTCAAGATCTCTATAAAAATGCATGTGTGGCCGTGCGTGAGAGCGGTATACAATACCATAGTTTCTGTTTACATGTGTCTTACATGTATAAATAAATCTTGCTCTAGCGGGCTGTGGTATGGTGTCCCATGTAAACATGATTGAAAATAATTTGGTTCCAAAAACAAACAATAAATTGTTTTAAATGTTGGCATTTGTTTTATCGACGAGACAATGTTTAAATACTAATTTTCAGTTTTTGATATATGTAAAGGGAGATCACTGTAATTGTAAAATGCTCCTGCAAAAGTTCTGATTATTTTCAAGGAAGACAACTCTCATCAGGATCAAATTGGTTGTGATATGTATAATAAAGCAATCATACAGTGATCGTATATATTTTGTTCTATCTTTCACTCTTTTTGTATTAAAATATATTTCATGTTTGCTTTAAGCTGGTAGATAATACCTCAAAACAAAAGTTGTTGGGTTAATTAGCAAGGATTTATTTTCTGTTTTATTGTTGTAATAGTTTAAACAATGTCACACATGCACAAACGGAAAGAATTTACATTGACTAAATCTTAATTATTTGGTATTTTCCCCAACATATTCCCAGTTTATTTGAATGCTTAGATTTTCATAAAATTATCTCTTCATATTTGCATTATCATTGTGTTTAAGTTTCAACGAACTCTGCTGCGAAAGTGTGGAGCCTTCAAAAGTAATATTAACTAAACTGTAGCGTACAAGGGAGGTACTAAGAAACTCAGATATCGTTTTGTTTGTATGAATTGAATCGATTAATTGTCACCGGGACTTCAACAGTATTTTTGCACGAGTGTGATGACCTATCATATGAGTATGAGTACCTTATAGGCTGAACCTGAAATGCATTCCAAATGATATTAACTTGGATCATTATTTATGTTTTCCAACCAAATGTTTATGTTCTCACACATTGTATACCTCGATGTATCTTCTGCTGATTAAGCAGTCATGAAATAAAGATATACAACAGACTGATTGTGTCTTACCTTCAACCTTCTCGTTTTCGCTGGAAAATATAAGAAAAAGTACAGTTATCAAAAGTTCCAGTTGAAGATTTCATTTGATAACAATGTAAACCGACGCATAATATGTTGTTGCTAAAATGAATTATTGATAATAATTTCTTACACATTAAAGAAAGTGGTTCAAATAACGGAACTTTGCTGGTTGAGAATGTTTTACTCATTTTCATGGTTTTATTTTTCAAAGATATCAAGCTGGTCGGGGTGATTAGAGACAATTACATATTTTGTCGCTCTAACATGAAAAAATACACCCATTATTATTTTTGTTAAATTTTAAATTGAATGGCCGATCTGTTGAAATAAATTGGGATACCTCCTCTTATCCTATGTAAATATGGTCCTTGCAATAATGAAATCGTTAAAACACAGGACCTATACAATAGTAATAATAATTCGTGTATGTCAAGTGCGTATCTATTATTATATTATATTACGGTAAAACATTTAAAAACAAACCACTAAAACGTGTTTGAAGAAATGACGCGTGGGCAGCAATATCTCCATGAAATTCATAATTGTGAAACATGCGTTAGTTACAGAACTGAAACCACCGTTTTCACGTTATAACTTGTCGAAGACACTCGATTGATCCAAATGAGAGAACTCGTTTAATATCAAACATCAATTAAAAAATTCATTTCAGTAATAATTACCGTAACTTTAGTATGCATAGACAATACCTACACGCATCTTTGTAGGTCAAACACAAAATATTCAAATATCCCGACCTCCCTACCGTGACGTAACCCATATCTCGACGACAGAGCCATGGAGTGATCTCCCTTCCTCTTCCTTTTATGGCACCTGCTGACGCCCGGAGCAAGGTCCATTTCAAAACATTGATTTGTTGATTTGGTTAGAGTGTCAACTCAATTTATTGCACAGTTTGTGTGCCTTATACCCATATGCCCTTATTAGTACAATTATTTATTGTTGAAAATTATTTTTTGTGCCTTTTTCGGCCGGCTATTTTACTCCACGTGTGCCAGTGGTGTGCCACGCGGTCCGCCATTATTGGGTGAAAAGTTCCGACCTCTGTTTATTTTAGTGACGGTTGTTAGTTTCGGCAAACGTTATTTATTTTAACTGTTTTCGGATTTAAATTACGGGTGAAATTCTTTCTACGTTGCGTTCTTTGTACTATCGTATTTTTTATTTTTTTCCCGTGTTTGTCTGCTAGTAACCTTTGTTTACTTTCGCTTTGGAGAGTATGTCTCGGTCGGGACAGCGACGGGGGACAGCTCATGGGTGTTCCCATTTCTTCGTGGAACGGGACCCTCATGATGCTTGTCCCCAGTGTCGTACTTACAGTGAGGTTTCGCCTTGTGAACTTTGTCCACAGACTAAATCTCAGGAAAGGACTTCATTGTTCCAAAGCTTCCCTTAACTTGCCGTCACAGAGATTCGTCTGCTTCTACCGGTAAGCGAGGGAAGCAGAATGGTAGGGATCGTGCCACCAGCACTCTGGGGTCTGGTTGTACTGTCTCTGGGGTGGCCCTTCCTGTTCAGGAACTCCCTGGAGTAGGGAAGGGGCAGCCCGACCCTGGTTTGGCACAGCCAAGGGTCGAATTGGCCGGGAACGCCCGTAAGGTTTCGCGATTGCCCTCGGGTAGGGACTACCGGCCGCCGGTCACTGACTCTGTCAGTGATCCCGGCATTCCAGGTGGTGCTGTCGTTGGGGACAGTCTTGGTGCCGGGCCTGTTCTTTCGGGTTCAGGTTCTGGTGTGACGACATACTTTCTTTCGGGATTGTCTGTGTCTACCGGGATTAGTGACGCGCATAACTTTATGGAGTCCCAGCCTGTATTCCTCCCATTGCCTCCTCATCCCGGCTGCCTTTAGGCTCCATAAAAGGGGTTTGAGGAAGGGAGATCACTCCGTGGCTCTGTCGTCGAGATATGGGTTACGTCAGGGTAGGGAGGTCGGGATATTTGAATCTTTCGGGGTTTTTTTGTCTACAGAGATGGGTGAAGGTATTGTCTATGAATACTAAAGTTATGGTAAGTATTACATCATGAACATTGGTTTTACTTTAAAAACCGCAAGTCATTAAGATATTTTTTTTTAAAGTTTACCAGATTGCTTGATTAGGATAAAATAAATAATTGTGATGGATTAAAACTCATAATGAAAAAAGATATATAAACATTTATCCCTTCTGCCCGGCTGAAACGGAACATGTAATATCACAATATGCCTAATGATATTTTATATAAAATATTGAATACTTTGGTATTTAAAGAATTCTTTCCTTGCCACTTAAATCCATTAAATTTTGAGATTTCAAATTATTCTATATATTTAAAACTGAATCTCGCTTCGATAATTATATAAAATACGTATATATTTGTTCAAATTGTAGTTCAAAATTAGTTTCAACTATATTTATTCAAGTAATTGAATACATGGCATGACCAATACAAATAACATAAACAAATATAATGAGGAAACAAGTACTGTGTACTAATATTAATCCTTCTCGTCTCTCTAATAAACTATGAATGACTAGTATTTGATAACACTAAAGGTACATGTTAACAAATGAAGAAAATAAAAATACGTGGTAAGAATCATATAACAATATATACATTGATGTTCCATTAAATAGTACGTAATCATATCACTATGAAAGCATTTAAGGGTCTTTAACTATTCCATTTAATCAACATTTAAATATTTGCTTTACTTAACCAAAACGTTAAGACTGGGCAATAAATGTTGATCTCTCTCGATTTCTTCTACATTTTGAGTCATTTTTGTCCCACTTATAGATTGTATCACGATCTGTATTATATATATATATATGCAACTGTATACGATACATCAACAATAAGTTATAACGACGTGTCATCAGCAATTTAGGGTATAATATTTGTTCGTGATGTATGATTGTGTTAACTGGATATAATAAAACAGATATCTAGATAAGCTACTTTAGTTGAAATAATCTTATTTCTACGGAAGATAGAAACTATTCGACATTTTGAGCTGTTTGTAGAACTGTTATTATGCACCGATTCTTAATATCAGAAAATGACGAAAACTAAACAAAGTAAAGCGTTCGTAATGCTAGTTTGTAAAATGCTGTACTAAAATATGTCTTAGGTGAATGTAATCATTTCATTTAAAGATGCAAATTTCAGTAAGTTATTGTTTTTAGCTGTATGACAAGCAGATGCAACAAAGATCAATACCGAAAACGTTTCATTGAGAAACGAAATATGTGACTCGTTCATAATTTCATAACGGTTGAAGCAGTTTGTTAACACTAAACCATACTAACAATAATATACATTCGCACGGAATGTTTATATAACAGTTAAAAACGAACAGGAATGTCTAACGCAATAAGAGCATTATTATGTTAAAAAGGTAAAATCAATGCAAGACACACAAAAAGAACCAGTATTATTTTGCTGTTTTACGATTTTGTAGAAACTGAATCTTA
>NW_018408407.1:0-1425 GCF_002113885.1 Mizuhopecten yessoensis | reverse complement strand
AGTATCGTATAAAGAATCTCGTATTTGAAGTGAAGAAACAGCAAAGATAAAATTAAGATAAACATAATTTGATAGTCAAAGGATGCAAGTTATATACAGTTTATAAAGCATTGTTGCACTTATAAGGTTAGAAAGACGTTATGCGTATTTATTAAGCTATTTGTTCATTTATTCAATAATGCGTTCCAAGTCATATAACAATTTGAATACGTGTTTCCCACGAAAGTTACTTATTTGTACATAACAAATTAGTACCAACATTGTCCTCCGAAATTAAGATGTGTTAACTACATTCTCTTGGCTTTCTAATATTTTTGCATGTTTAAATTTGTCTGTTGCACTTCCACACCAAGCGAAATAATTTTCAACAATCTCAAACATATACAAAATTAAGGTATAAAGAATCTGTAAAATTTACAAAAAAATAATTCACCGTCAGAGTATCATTAATATGATAAAATTTTATTTGTATTTTCAATAAAAAAATATCGAAATGTATACTTTCGTTCGGACACTACAGCAAAGGAAAGAGGAAAGAAAACGAAATGAAACCTCAGGTATTGAAATGAATCTGAACTTAAACACAGCGGGGAACGCCAATAAAAATAAAAATACCCAAAGTTCCTTCATCGGATGGTTACAAATGGAATTTAGTCAACTTATAAATGCATTTTTTTATTGTATTTGCTACGAGGAACCAATAATAAAACAATTAAAGCAAACAACATAAATTAATGGTTAAACGTGAGAATTTTGTGAATAATTTACAGAAAGGAAATTCACAGTCTGAATAACATTGTTAATAATACAATTTCATTTGCATTTTCAATTAAACATATCGAAATGTATACTTACGAATGATCTCTTCAGCTAAGGAAGAGAAAAAATGAAGACTAAATGAAACCTCAAATAATGTTGCCAAATAAATTATGACTTTAACACAGCACGGAGAACAGGAAAAAAATATTTACCCAAAATTCCTACATCGTGTGTCATCGAATGAACTTTACTCAAATATTAAATGCAAATATTTCTTTAATGTCTTTTCTACGTAGAACTTCCTGCACAAAATTGACAAAAGCAAAATTTAGCAATGGTTTAACGAATCTTGTCAATATCTGTTAATAACTTTTGACAAACGCAATTTAGGGTATACCATTTTTTTCATGATGTATGGTTGTGTTAACTAGATATGATAAAACAAATATATTGACAAGTTATTTGAGTTGAACTAATCTTATTTCTACAAAAGATAGAAACTATTCGACATTTTGAATTGGTTATAGAACTGTTACATATAAAAAAAAATTAACAGTTTTTTTTTCTTTTTTTTTTTTAGCTTTATGACAAACAAATGCATATCGGCAGCACAAGGACTACAAATATCTACATTTCGATTTGTACTTGATGTCTCTAAACATGACT
>NW_018408406.1:6729-6985 GCF_002113885.1 Mizuhopecten yessoensis | reverse complement strand
AGCCCAACCTAACTCGAAATATAAGTAGTGCATTTTAAAATCTGAACAAGAGGCCCAGAGGATCTGTATCGCTCACCTGGATATCTAAGCAATCATGGCAAAATATTCTCCAAATGAGATCCAAGGGAATATGCCAGACCTCAAGGCCAATCCTTGTAGCATATCTGTATTTGATTTTTTATGCCCAGCAATTTTATGTATGGTTATGGGGTGGGGATCTCAACTGTTTCCAAGCTGTGACTCAGAAACTAGGTCC
>NW_018408406.1:1676-3361 GCF_002113885.1 Mizuhopecten yessoensis | reverse complement strand
TAATCTGTAATCTATTATGATTAAGCCACATACAAAGTTACAAATTGATATGGTAAATGGTGGCCAAACAAAGTCTGGAAAACTTAAATGTGACTGCCGCCGCAAATGACAATGTGTGATGACGGACAGACTGATCCTTAAGTTTTCGCCATGCTTCTCAGGCGGCACAACCAAGGAAAGGCAGAACAGTGAAGAAAGAAAGGAAAGATTTAAGATCCCACGTGTGTTGCAATGGGGGCAGAAGATCTATTTTGGTCTGTTCAATGTCCCCCAAGTAGTAGACATGAAAATAAATCCTCGATTCTTAAGGGGGCGAACTTTTAGCCCCTCCCCCATGTACATTGTATGTAAATTATGTTTTGACAGATTCGATGACTCAAATAGAAAGTTGTTTGAATCATGTAATCTTGAAAAAGAAAGTAAAGGGACATAACTCTATATGTAGACTCCAATTTAAGTAATTTGTGCTGATCTGACAGATCTGTCAATTCAAGATCTATCTGTACACCAAATACTAGAAGAATTGCACATTAATTTATGTTTCGCATGTCTGAAATTGTCTGACATTGTCAGTATGGTAAGTTTTAAGCAAAACTTCAAAACTTTCTAAAATTTCTGGATATTTTTTTCCAAAAACAACGGGAAGAAAATCTACATTTTAAAGAAAGTGGGAGCACCCTATATATGGGAGCACCCTATATATGTTATAAACATAAAAATATTGGTACCTTGCAAAACAATAAACAAATTTCGCAAAACCACCAATTCTCAAAAATCACCTAAACATGACATATTTTATCTAAAAGGAAACTTGGAACTTATAGAAGTAACAAACTAGATCCGATATATAACAGAAAAAAATGTGAGGAAGTCATGTGAGGGACACAACTCACAGAAATATTATCCAAAGGAAGACAATCAATCATAACCGCACAAATACTTAGAGTACATAGCAAGTGTTCCTAGTTTAAAACAGAGAGTACGAGTATTACTTGAAACAAATTTTAAAATTATTTAAGAAATAATTCTCAGGGACACCATCGAAATGAAAATTAATTGATTGATATATCAGTCGAGATGCATGAAAAATCCTCCCCACATAGAAAGTAAAACAAACATTACAGTAAAATGTTCAAACCTGACGTGCATGGTGTAAAGTTTCACCTTTTGGTCTTTTGTAACTTTCAGCTTTCTTGGCGAATTTTGTGCATTTTTAAATATCCCCCATTCTCATCAGATGTATATGAAGTGCATAACAAATGGAAAAATAAAAATATGAATGATAAACTGGCAGAATAAGATGTATAGGAAAGCAAACAAAGGGGCACAATTCTTCGAGTTCGTGAAAATCCAGCCCTTACTTTCTTCTATTTTTAGGATGATTCTATACCAAAGTCAAATAACTTTGCCTACTGCAACTTCTGACAGGTCAATGACCCTTGATGAGACTTATTTAGCTGTCAAAAATCAGACCAAAAAATACTGCAGTACAGTTTTATGTCAACTTACGTCTTAGTGGATTTTAACACCACTGTAAATATGAATGTTGAACAGAAATATTTTAACATTTAAGCGAACACATTTTTTTTTACAATCCTTTTAATAACAGATTTAGGGAATGAAGGGTTTAAATGTTGTTTGTTGATGCTTAGTGGATTGAAGAGATACATGTATAAAAAAAAATC
>NW_018408406.1:0-1424 GCF_002113885.1 Mizuhopecten yessoensis | reverse complement strand
CTCTGCAATACGCATAGACGGAATACAGAGAACAGTACGGAAATATAGATGAACTGAAGGTATTGAAATAACGTCAGGTAATTCGGGTAAAATGGACTTCCATCACAATTTTACATATTCGTAATGTGTTTATACAGACTCCCTTAAGAAAAACACATTCCATACATGTTTTCAGCCTTGTTCTCTAAGCTTTCAAATTATTGAACCTGGCACAGGGACTTGGCACAAATTACCGTCCTATGGTCCCTTTTTGATATATCATACATTATATAATACACATGTATTAGAAACTAATACCAAGTCCCTGTGCATGTAAATAATAATGGCGGCGCCAATTACCAAGTTGCCTTGTCGACTATATGTCACGATTTATGTAAAAAAACAAAGGTGGACAATACTTAAAAAAACATTTTCTGTATATGATCAGTTGGTAGAATTAATTGACCATATTCTAAATGTAAATGATAACCAAGGGAAATACATAGGCGACCAGTGCTGAGATAATCTTGAAAGTTTAAAGTTTTGCTAGTAAAGTGTCTATACAAGGTGGCAGGGGAGGGAAATTAAACACAAGGCTTGCATGCACTGTATGAATGTTATTTTAATAACATTGTTCCCATTTGAATCCATGATTGTCGTGAAGTGGTGCTTTATTTGAATTTAATACATTTGATGCTCTATTACCTGACCTGGAACGCATTCGTAGCCATACCGAGACAATACATTACTGTGGTATAACTGTATATATATTGTGTACATAGTTTAAGCGTCTGCGAGACCAGCTGTTCTAACTTACAAACGTCCAGGTGACGAGAAAGAACATGAGAGAAATGTTTTTGACTTTTGACAGGAGCTGTAGGCAATTCACACTTTTCAATTTGTACTATTCTTCTTTTTGGATAACGACGCTTTAACTTGTAAGCGATAAATACATCACTGGCGTCAATCCGAGCACAGGGTTATTATACTTTTCTAGTATTAGGTTATAACGTACCCAGCGACTGAAAGCCTATAGGCCTAGTAACTAGTTGCGTGCCCCTGTGATCCGAGCAGCATCAATACTAAAAACGTCTTTTAATATTAACGGCTACCAAACCCTTGCTCCTGGTTACAAATAAATGCTATGTCCCAATCACCTGCCCTCTGGACTGGCTTTTAAGTAAGTTGTTTAAGTGCCAAATTTTGTACAGCATGATTATTTAGCCTCTTTATCTTAATCCTTCCAACGTAGGTATCTTGTGATAAAATTTGTTGTTTGCCTTACACTGTTACAATGTTTCAAGCTTATGTTATCTATGACATATATTTAACGTAAAATAATGATTCTTGTATCTTTTATTTTGAAGTAACATGCCACTATGCTTTTATCCGGTAATTTTAAGATAAAATCAAAGTACTGAAAGTACTGAAAGCTAAGGCAAAAG
>NW_018408405.1:8205-9933 GCF_002113885.1 Mizuhopecten yessoensis | reverse complement strand
TAAAACAACCACGGCCATTCGTCTCATTCTTGGGCTGATTGAGGAACAACATGGCCGACAACCACTCAAACTTCATAACATTAAAGACCTGGAATCATTGCCTACAAAATCAAAATTAATTACCTTTATTGATGATATCTTTGGAGAGAAAGTTGTGCATGAAAAAGATGTAGGAAAGTGGAACAAAAGGATTAAATCTGTTCTTCCAACACCATGTGGGGATAAACCTACCGAGGCAAATTTCCTTCTCATTACAATTCGTAATGAGGTTTTTAATTCTTTGAGCAGCCACTCTTTAGAAAATGTGTTTATTGATTCTAACATAATTGATCTGAGCTCTGATGATTACAAAATTAAAGGAGAAAAGCTGAAACTTTTAGAGTTATACAAACCTATAAAGGATGAATTTTCATGGGAAGAAGACGAAAAAGAAGAAATTGTCAAATATGCCTCAGGTATTGGTTTCCCACAATGCTGTGTGTTTTTCAGAGATAGTCCTGACTTGCAGAAAAAAAGGGTTGATTTCTTTAAGAAGCCAGTTTATTTTTTAAGTAAAGCCTTGGAAAAGTTGAAAGAATGTAATGCCATATTGTTTCTTTTCCTGAATAATGGGAAAATTGAAGCAAAGGATCTAGATCCTAATGGTGAAAAAGTCGACAAAACATTGCTGGGAGAAGCATTTGATATTGATTTGAAGGGTGTTGGGGATAACAGGTCGGAATGGAAGGATAAGCGAAAAATTCAATTTGTGCGGGAAAGTTTGGACACTTTATCAGGGTTTTTAGTGGTAAAGGAGAAAATGTGGTTTGGTGATGGTTTTGTGTACAGATTTGCTCACGACTCAATATATGCCACAGTGGAAACTTTGTACAGACAAATCACACCAACTGGCTTCATAGAGTATTGTCCGAGTAAGTCACGGAGTCTTTTCACAATATCGGAATCATCTCCAGACAGAATTTTGCTAACACCTGATAATTATGTATACATGTTTAAATGTATACACAGAGTAGAATGGAAGACATCTAGGTATGATGATTATGAAAGTATTGGTTCTCTAGATGTATGGACTGATAGACCGTTTATAGAAAGGTTTGTCAGGTGGTTAAATGTGGATCAAAATATTGATGATGTTGATGTGTTAAACAAAGCATGCCTTTTTCGTGTAAAACCATGTGCTTTATATCTTCTGTCTCAGGGTGTAAAACCTGATAAGGACACAGATTGGTTTTCATTGATAAAAGGTGGGTATAAAGATGGAGATATAGATATTCTAGAGAAAGTTGTTGTGTACATGGATGATGAGATGAAACTTGACTTGTTAAGACAAGTATGTTCACGTGGCCCTTATGAGTGTGCTTTGTATCTTCTGTCTCACGATGTAAAACCTGACGAGGACACAGATTGGTTTTCATTGATTTCAACTAATGGGCATGATAGTGTGTATGTACTGAAGAAAGTTGTTAAATACATGAATGATGAGATGAAACTTGACTTGTTAAAAGAAATATGTTTAGATGGCTTTGATAAGTGTTCTGCTTTGTATCTTCTGTCTGAAGGTGTAAAACCTGACAAGGACACAAATTTCTGGGTATTGCTTTTGGATAGCTATATTACGGATTGGGATGAGTTCAATTATGATGGTGTAGATATGGATTTCCTGAGTAATATTTTTGAATACTTGAGTGATGAGAACAAACATGACTTATTAAACATTGCAGGTTGTCG
>NW_018408405.1:3741-4220 GCF_002113885.1 Mizuhopecten yessoensis | reverse complement strand
ATGGGTGTATACGCCTTAACTAACTGCTGTTAGTATATTTAAGATCTTTTGTGATGTTCCAGAAAATTAACTCTAGACTGTGACTTTGTACTTGCTAATGCACTCATTATTCTGTTTTAAATTTTATAACAAGCATGTATATATATATATTTGTATGTGTTATATTTTATCTTTTGTGTATTCATCTATGAGATTTCTGAGAAAAATGACAAGTGAATTATTACATAGATATGTAGTGATGTTACTTAAGGATTAACCTTTTATTTTGTTTAGTTATGAGATAATTAATCCAATGGAGCACGAGGTAAATTGTGTAAACTGTATATTTACTTGTGTATATCATAAACTATTACCAGTAGATAAACTGTATATTTACTTGTGTATATCATAANACCAGTAGATAAACTGTATATTTACTTGTGTATATCATAAACTATGACCAGTAGATAAACTGTATATTTACTTGTGTATATCATAGA
>NW_018408405.1:0-1402 GCF_002113885.1 Mizuhopecten yessoensis | reverse complement strand
TAGTCCTTACAAGTAGCCATGGATGGACTATGTAGTCCGCACAAGATGGGCAGAAGTGGGACAGATTACACAGGTGTAAGTGAACCGTTAAGTAGAGCGTTTGTCTAGAGTTGAGGAGGTCCGGGGTTTGAATCTGTTGTTAATGAACACATCCATAGTGTAACGATGACCAGAAGTGGGACAGAAATACACAGGTGTAAGTGAATCGTTTAGTAAAGCGTTCGCCTAGAGTTGAGGAGGTCCGGGTTTTGAATCTGTTGTTAATGAATACATCCATAGTGTAACGATGAACAGAAGTGGGACAGAATGACACAGGTGTAAGTGAACTGTTTAGTAGAGCGTTAGTCTCGAGTTGAGGAGGTCCGGGGTTTGAATGGGTTGTTAATGAATACATCCATAGTGTAATGATGAACAGAAGTGGGACAGAATGACACAGGTGTAAGTGAACCGTTTAGTAGAGCTTTTGTCTAGAGTTGAGGGGGTCTCGGGTTTGAATCAGGGTCTGGCTGTGGATTTCTCTCTCCTGTTACATACGTATATGTGCTGTACCAGTGAAAGGGACCGACTTAATTATGAACTGTCTTTTAAAGTCCCTAACACTGTGCAAGGAGTGGAATTAAAATATATTTGATGATATAGTGAGTCTAGATTTTTGTTACAAGCATATGCATGTCTGTCTGTGTACATATTTTATATGTAACAAACATGTCTGTCTATGTACATATTTTATATGTAACAAACATGTCTCTCTATGTACATATTTTATATATAACAAGCAAGTCTCTCTATGTACAATTTTTTATATAACAAGCATGTCTCTCTATGTACATATTTTATATGTAACAAGCATGTCTGTCTATATACATATTTTTTATATAACAAGCATGTCTCTCTATGAACATATTTTATATGTAACAAACATGTCTCTCTATGCACATATTTTATATATGTAATATTTTCCCTTCATATGTATATGTTTATTGTTGTATTAATACAAGTTCTGAGAAAAATGACATGATATACACTTTGGTGAATTGACACATAGATATGTAGAAACGTAACTGAACGATACAAGACTTTTACGTGACACGTATATTATGATGTTGTGTGTATGGGTGTATACACCTTAACTAACTGCTGTTAGTATATACAAGACTTTTACTTGACACGTATATTATGATGTTGTGTGTATGGGTGTATACGCCTTAACTAGCTGCTGTTAGTATATTTAAGATCTTTTGTGATATTCCAGAAAATTAACTCTAGACTGACTTTGTACTTGCTAAACCACTCATGAGTCTGTTTTAAATTTTATAACAAGCATGTATCTATAGATATATTTTATGTGTTATATTTTATCTTTTGTATATTCATTTATGATATTTCTGAGAAAAATGACAAG
>NW_018408404.1:30887-33917 GCF_002113885.1 Mizuhopecten yessoensis | reverse complement strand
GACATAGGAATGTCTACAGTCTGCTTACTGACATAGGAATGTCTAGTCTGCTTACTGACATAGAAATGCCTACAGTCTGCTTACTGATGGGAAGTTTTGCAACCGAACTTAACAAAGACATTATCAACCAGGAACTCAATTATTTTCACAATTTAGTATTTTCACAATTTAGTTTTTTCACAATTTAGTATTTTCGCAATTTCATACCCTGTATATTTATTCAGCCTTTGTATTGCTTTCCACAAAATATGCTCCAAAATATTTTACATCCATATATTTATATCGCAGTTTGCTTTGCTTTTACAAATGAGTAGGTTTTTTTAATTCTTCCACTTACCGAGTATACAGAGTCACAATACGACTGTAACATTGATTAGACTAATGGTATAAGAAATTTGAATAATTGCTTGGTTGAGCAACAAGATGGACCCGTGATAAAATGTTAGTATCAGGATTCTGTTAAAGGTAGGGTCAACGCCTATGGAGATTTAACATTAGCGTCGGCCCCCATTTGGAATTTCAAAACAAGATAAATCCAATAAGGTATGGGTATAGGAAGCTTAAATCAGGAACAGTTAGTTTCAGAATTCATTTGATGATAAATGGGACCTCCTTGACTTACACCTGTGTGGGTTTTAAAGATGCAGTAATACAATACCTCCTAGAGCATTTGAATGGCACAAATACTATAAAATTATACCATCATCGTGTGCAACGTTTTTCAACTGTTATTTTGATACCGAATATTACACTATTTCAATAAAGGATTGTTCTTTTTATTTAAGATTTAAGCAGAAAAGTGTGTGAAATTTCATTTTTAATGAGAAATTATCCATTTTTGACACGTTAATTCATATAGTTCTAAAACTAGTCTATTTGTCATACTTGTTAAAAAGTTGGCTACCACTAATATCTTTTAACATCAGGAATTTCAAAAAGAATGAAAACCGGTAAATTTGTCATCTACTACTTTTGGTTCAAAAAATGAAAAACATAGCTTTCTTTCCACATTTCCTTTAAATTGTGTTTCTTCATGACTAAAGGTCCTTGGATGTTGATATTTGGCAAGTAGGTTGTTCATGTAAATGAGCTTAAGTGTTGTTAATTTGGATGACCTTAACCTTTGTTCAAGGTCACACAAACCAAATGTGCCGAAATAGTTTTTTTGTATGGGGAGTCAGACAAGGGTATTTTTCCTTGCTTTATTTGTTTAGAATTAACGATACAAAAAAGTGTAATATCCCTTCATATTTTGTTTACTGAATGGTCAAAAGGCAACAAAAGTAATAACTAGAACTGTAAGCCAAAGACTAACTAATACCCCGCTCCTATATAAACCAGAACTGTAATCTAAAGGCTAACTAAGGCAAAGGATTGCAAATTAATCCATAGTCTCCCACCAGTAAATATGTNAAAAATCTCTGTCACCCTCCGAAAATACATTGGTTTTAAGGGGCGCGGGTGATATTGCCATGAGACAGTGAAAAATATCACATGCGCAAAAAATGTGCGTGCACCGCTTCGTTTCCCCAACGTGATGGTCACAAGAACGTTTGACGGCAACAGCCAATTTCATCAAGCGCCGGTGCGATAGCGATTGTAAACAGCAGACTATCAACAAACAAGATGTCATTAACGAGGTTTGCTGCCGTTTCTGAGCTACATTGACTTTTGGTGTAACAAAATAGATATGACATTCATTAGCAGGTGACAATGAATATTGTCAACCCTCAAAAACCCATTGTCACCCTCGGCTTCGCCTCGGGTGACAATGGTTTTCTCGGGTTAACAATATTCACTGTCACCTGCTAATGAATGTCATATTTATATAATATATGTCACTGACCTAGTTCTTGTACTCCCTCCCCATGCCAAAACATACTTTCATATCACATCTTGTTAGCCTAGATGACCCACTTTTGCTGAACTCGTTCTAGTAGTGAAGGAAGAGTTGTCAAGACAAAGATTTTTAACAAAGAGCCATAACTCCTTAAAAAGGGTCGAAATGACTGTACCTGATGCACAACATCAAGGAGTAATTACCATATCTGTAAACTTTCTTGAAATTGGCCCAGAAGTTTATGAGGCAGACAAAGTTTTTTTTTCAAAAAAGGTCCATAACTCCTTTTTAAAGGGTCGGAATGAAAACATACTTCTTGGATGCACAATGTCATGGGGCAGATACCATATCTGTAAACTTGCGTTGAAATTGGGCCCATAGATTTGGGGGAGTTATCTGGACAAGTGTTTTCAACAAAGGGCCATTACTCCTTAGAAATGGTTACCATATCTGGAAAGTTTCGTTGAAATTGACCCCTTAGTTTTGGAGAAGTTGTCTGGACAAGGATTTTTCAATACAAGGCCATAACTTTGAAGGAAAAAAAGGTCAGAATGAAGAAAAAATAATACCTGGATGCACAACTTCAGGTGTTAGTTATCATATCTGGAAACCTTCGTTGAAATTAGTCCACTACTTTAGAATGAGTTGACAGACAGACGGATAGACAAGCTGATTCCAGTATCCCCCCCCCCCCCCGACCCCCACCCTTACTTCGTTGTGAGAGGTATAATTACAATAATTACAATAAGTTTATATAATAATCCTAATTATTTTGTAAATGACCCTAGCGACTAAACAACGACTGTTCTGAGTACATCTTGACTAAATTAGATGAACAGACCACATGGGGTTTGTGAACTTGCCGAAATAAACGCAATTTAAATTCCAATTTAATCTGCCTTGCTACTTCCAGTCGCCATTTTGTAAACAGGACCTAATCCCGAGCTGATGCGCGTTTGAAAGAGATTAAAGTAATGCAAAGCTTCTAAACGATCGTGCCCAGAACATACTCTCTAAGGATGATGTTTTTTTGATAAATTTACTATCAGTTATTTACCAAATTTCTTTTCTGTATCACTTTCATTAATTCATAAAAGAACAAATTTATTTTTTCCCCTTCAATTTTTTTTTCTTTCAAATGTTAAAACACATTTTTTTGGAAAAAATATTCTAAGTTTCCAGATTATGAT
>NW_018408404.1:22168-22918 GCF_002113885.1 Mizuhopecten yessoensis | reverse complement strand
TATCATAATAGATTTCAGAGTTTGAACCATGTATTAAAATTCCATATTTGACTGGAGTTATGGCACTTTTGCACATAGGAAATTCCTATAATTAACTGTTTTCCATATTATTTGCAACTTAGTATACATGTATAATGGGTTAAAGTTTGAGTTAGAATCCAGTGTCCATGTTCTAGTTTTTCTGGAGTTATAGCCCTTTGCACATGGGAAATTCTTATAAGTAACTGTATTTGTTCCGTCAACACATGCACTTCCTTCGAATTGCAGCTTTCTTCTATAGGTGACACCCGTCCTCATATGACCCTGGCTGTTCGAGGACAAATCACCTGATACAGTACATCATTTGAAGTCCTTCTGTATGGCTTGATAATGTTTTCAAACCAATGGTCTAGAGCATTACTTGGTTTAGAAGACTGAATGCCGTTTAACAGAGAGTCTCTCTTATAATACTCTGGCTCCCTATGGGGAGTAGTGGGGTCCACAAGAGGGGCTCTCCGATTCAATTACACAATTTGTTGTTAGGACCCCTGCACATCTTTAGTAATCAGATTTTCCGTCTGTCCTTCTATCTGTTTTTAGCTCACCTGCCAAGGACAAGTGAGCTTTGGCCCTGGTGCGGCGCCCGGCATCCCTTCCTGTCCCGTTGCGTCGTGTCCCGTCTCTATTCAATGTAAACACTTAGCATCTTCATTTATTAACAGATTTTGGTCAAACTTTATACAAAGGTCAAGTTTGGGTATACTTCGGACA
>NW_018408404.1:4574-21718 GCF_002113885.1 Mizuhopecten yessoensis | reverse complement strand
TCAAACAAAGTGCCTGCTTGGGTCAACTTTCCAGGCCCGGGTGTTAGGTCTCTATCACTGTTACTATATGAATAGAGAATCAGTTTATAAAATGCACTACTTATATTTTGAGTTCTGTTGGGCTGATTACACTCAAGACTTTATCCATTGCTTTTATAAAAAAAAACTTGCTTTCACTAGTGTTTGCTACATGTATACCTAACCACAGTTTCTTTTAAATCTTCAATAAACATAATTATGGATAATAGTCACGGCGGCATTTAAATATATATATATAAATCTTATTACCGGTTAGCTTGTAAAGTGTATAATAGTTTTATTATTAAGATTATTTTATTGTTTTTAGATAATTGCATAGCTTTGTCTATAACACAATCTCAAACCTAAAGTAGTTCTCCAGGGGAAAGATTAAAACTATGACAGAATACATATTCATGAGTTATTACTACTGCACATAACTTTAAAACATGCCTAATATAATAAAGTGTTTGTTCCCACATCAACAGAATGTAATTTAATTTTAAAACTTAAACAGAAAGTTTCGGAGTTATCAAGTCAGCGTGACCAATTACAAAGTGACCACAATCTTTTACTATCAAAATCCAGTGACTGTGACACGTGCCTTATAACCACGGAACAAGCAACGCTGTTGAGAACAGAAAATTCAACATTGAAAGAAAAACTAGCAGATAGCAACAAAAAGCTAAGCGTAGCACTAACTTCTGTCAACGAAGACAATGCACACAAAAATAGTCTGTACGAAGTAATCATCCAACAAAAAGGAGAAATTGCAGATTTGACACATAAATTACAAAGTGCAGAAGATCTGTGTGTGCAAAGCAAGTTAACGCTGGATATAAATGACAAACTTATAAATGAAATATGTCAATTAAAACAACAACTAAGTCTAGTGCCACCAACGCCGGTTTTTGTAAACCAACACAACTACGGTAGAGGATCCGGATATTACAACCGAAATTACGGACGCGGTTTTTATTGTTAAAACAAAGCCGCGGGACGCGTCTTTACCGGAGCCGGAGGGAAATTATCATAAAAAAATATATGATAAAAGTGCTAAGTTTGAACTTTGATTTAATATTATCATTATATTCGTTTTTTGGCGTATTTTAACCTATAAAATTTCATTCAATCTATACCATCGTGTGACATAAATATAATTAATATCCTGGAACTATATGTGTAAATTGTTTCTCCTGAACTTGTGTCAATTTAGATAAGTTTCATTTATGAAGCTTTTCCTTTAAAGTCGACATGTGTCATTGTTGTCAGATTAACTCATGCATTTACTTTGTCCATCTTATACCATATATCTTTCAACTTAATTATATTACGTAACAGGATTAGCTTGTCATACCAGATCGGACACTGCATTCAGTCTCCGACAAAGGACAGCTAAATTGGCTTACCTGGTCGGGGTACGGCCGAAGTCTGAAAAGGCCGATTGCTATGAATTACAGATGTCACTCAAACTAATTACTTAATTGCTTTTGTGTCAATGTACTTAGGACACGATTACGATTTGTAACAGCAGTTAGGAGCTAGGCATCGGACTGTACGGGTTTGTTTTTGGATACTCCAGAAATCATCCACCGACCTAGAGAAAGTTATTTTAATAAATGGATATTGGCAAGTGTGCAATTAACTTCTGATGATGAATAACTACTGTTCAATAAGTTTTAATACGGACTTGGAATTCATTTTACTTGGTTTCATAGTGCGGTAAGAAGTTGCAGTTGCCTGACGGCCCCTCTCTGGGGGCCCCTTTGGAAACCGTTTCATCTCGCCCAGACCGCTCGTGTTTACTGCCTAGTCAGGTGACGTTATCGGCGCTATTTTTAGCAGGGCTTTCCCGAACAATTCAAGTGGCCAAACTGGACATTTGGAACGGACTATGAATATGGGGATAGCGAGGTAACATAAGTGGAAGTGCATACAATACATACATTCATTAAAAAAAATATGGCTCTTCACGTGATGCCCCTTTAACTCATGTAAAGGCGTGCATATTACCAACAGTGGTACATTTGCTAAACTATCTGGTTAAAATGGTACAACTAAGTAGGCACCTTTAAATTTAATTTAAAATTATCATACTTGTAGGTACAGCATATCATCTCATTCTGGTACGTACAACTTATTTCTACGTACACAAAAGTATGCTGTGTGAAGATACTTTCTTGTACGTACACGATGGTAAGCTATAAGTACCACAATGAGATATTATGTTGTACATACAAGATAGTTAATCAGTTCCAACAATATATATAATACCAAAATAGTTGAATGGATATGTTTAGTCGATTATACATAATATTGTCAGCCGAAAAAAACCTTTATCGTTCTTGTATAATGATATGATTAATATCACCCGGGCGGTTAGGAAGGTTACAATAAAAAGTATTAATTTTCAGATCATCTATAACGAGCGGTCAATAAGATAATTATGCAACTTATGCTAGTATATTTCCGCCGAGCGTTGCAAGTTGGAACTTGGGGTTTTGCGGAGGTGGTAAAATAAAAAATAAACACTTTAGGGTCAAGATACAAAGTAGACGAGCGTAGCGATGCCAACAAATATTGTTTTAATAAAGAAAATATAGTAAAAATATCAGATAACGGATACCCACAATATTTGCTAGGATGCCGTATGGGATGTGTGGGGCATAGCCCCAGATTTTTTTTATACAAGCTCCGTGCATTATTTGATATAGCGCCCTTTCTAACTAACATCAGCCACTCTAAAGCGCTTTACAGTACATAGATATACAATTTTATAAGTCAATACAATTAACATATATATAAATCAATACAATATCGAGGAGGAATTTGCAGGAGCTGCCTTATCAGGCGCTAACTACTAGTCCTATGCCTCCTGGCTAATATCTCCTTATGTGTGTATGCCTGTGTGTGCTGGAGATGTATTGTGTTCTGTTTGTAGTGGGACCGTGCTTCCAACGGTATCATTTATAGTGCCACCTCACTTCACAGCACAGATACCGCAACACCCACCCCAGACCATTTTATACTCCACCTGGGTTGTTGGAGTTGTGTGAGCAGGAGAAAAACACTTTCTCTAATATTCCATGCGTACGGCGACTGCGGGGATCGAACCCCGGCCGCCTGCATGGAAGACCGGAGTGTTAACCACTCGACCAATCCGCCTGTAGACAGATTTCATATATAGGAAGTTTTTAAAGAAGTTTAAAATATAGATTACCATTGTAACTATCTATAGGCAAGTTGACAATGTTAGTTATATTTTAAATTTTGTGAAAACTTTGCATGTTTTTCCAATTAAAAGTATCACTACGCTTACTTTATGTCTACCAATTTGACATATTTAGTATCAAAATAACAGTAATCTTATACACTATACACTATCATAATTCATTTCCAAATTAACATTTGCCTGTGATATTTATCGGTCATTTTGTTAGGATACCCCCGTCCCTCAACCTGGAGTTATGCAAGGAGGTCCACTACGGTTATCAGTAACAATTATTAGTAATCATTTATGCAGTTATTGATCATTTTTATGTATCTACATATGGCAAAAGAATAAAGGAAATCAAAGCGGGGCCAAATGTTGACCCCACCTTTTGGAATCTACTACAAACGAGGCAAAGGTCCGTATTCTTATCATTAATGGGTATTCGGAAAGATTATAATATAGAAGCGTGATTAGCTAGTATATCGGAAGGGTTATCTTGTTATAATCTGCTTAAAATAAACTTTATTTATAACAATGATGAAACAAGTTATTTCAACTTATATTAATCACTCTTGTTGACCCGGATCTTAGTGTGGGAGGAAACCGGTGTACCTGGGGAAAACCCACGTGGTCGAGCAGGTGTCCCCATACCTTTTCACGTCCGATTGAAGAATCGAACCCCGGTATCCACTGCGCACCCAATCTGCTAACCTACCTCCAACTTATATACTTTGCGAGCCAAATCAGGGCAGGGCATGGGAATTATACAATGAAGACAACACAGTTTCAATGCGAAAGGGATCCTCTGACTGGGTCTCTGAAATTTCCATATTTCGAATTTTCCGGACCACAAACTTGCTAATCGCTGTGATATTACCATTGATTAAAGTAAGCTCGAAATTTGTAGTGTACGTATGTGCATTACAAGTTCTTTTTTGACTGTAGAAAAAAGAGACTTTCCATGTTTTGTACTAGACCTACAAAACATCATGGATATTGTAAAATCTTTTAGTTTAGTGAACAAAACTTATTCAATTCATATTTTTTTGAATTTACACAGACAAAAAACAAAAACTCTACAAAATGATGTGTAGGCACGTGTCTACTCGAGCCTAAGGCAGCTAGCTATTGTACTTGTTTGTCGCTTAACATAAAGATACAAAAATATAAAGTTAAGTTAAGACAGAGAGATTTACACCTCAGTGGATTAAGGTCAGACTGTTATAGTAAATATATTAAGTGTTATAAACCAAAAGTGAATGTGAACACCTACACCAAGCCGACTGTGTCTCGCTGTTAGTAATGGAGTTACAGATACTGAGTACAAAATAGGATTAAAAGTAAAACAACTCATTTTTCTATCGTAACGATTCAATGTCGAATTGCAGTATTATCCTGTTACAAATATTAGTAATATTAACAATGGCTAGAAGTGGAGGAAGTGTTTAAAAAGACAAGTGAAAAAAAAAGGGTTTAAAAGGCAAAAACACAAAGAATGGATCAAACCAGGGACTTGGGCACTTATTGGCAACAGGAAAGAGCTGAAGAAAAAGATATATCATACACATTCAGACAGACTAAAACAGAGATTGATGGGACAATACTCCAACTGTAACAAAAAAGTATAGAAAGCCACTAGGAAAGACAGAAAAGACTTCATTGAAGGAATGGCACTAGAGGCTGAAAAGGCTGCTTCAGAACAACGAGTTGGTGATGTATATCAGATCACAAAGAAGTTCTGTGGTTACAAAAGAAATACAAACATGCCAGTGAAAGACAAGCAATGTAGACTAATAACATCTGAAACATAGCAATCAAGTAGATGGAAAGAACATTTCAAAGAAGTATAAAACAGAACCGATAATAGCAGTAAATATAGCAAGTGCAGAACAAGATCTTGAGATAAACACAGAAATTCCATCTAAATCGGAGATAGAAAGAGCTGTAAAGAACCTTAAAAACAACAAAGCCCCTGGAAATGATAAGCTGTCAGCAGAAATGTTTAAAGCAGATCCAACCGCAACAGCAAACATTCTACATCCAGTATTTGAAAAGATTTGGCAATATTACAAGATACCTAAAAACTGGTTAGAAGGAAACATCATAAATGTACCCAAGAAAGGAGATATCACGAACTGCAACAACTGGAGAGGTATCCCCCTTTTACCAATTCCAAATAAAATATTTACAAAAATACTTATAGACAGGATTAAAGCAGCCATTGCCAACAAGCCAAGGAAAGAGCGGCTGTAACCATATTTTTGTACTTAGAAATATCATTGAACAGTGCACAGAATGGCAGAGACAACTTATAATTAACTTCATAGATTTCGAAAAAGCGTTTGACAGTTTACACCGAGATAGCTTATGGACGATCTTACGAAACTATGGAATACCAGCAAAAATAGTACAACTTATACAAGTGTTTTATACAGACTTTAAATGTAGGTACTTCACCAGACACAAGTTTTCATGTAAAATCCGGAGTTAGACAAGGCTGTGTCATGTCATCCCTTCTCTTTATAATAGCCGTCGATTGGGTAATGAAATCACCCTTAAGCCGTAACAACACAGGCATCAGATGGAATCTATTTACATACCTAGAGGACCTCGACTATCAGACGATCTGGCCTTACTGTCACATCTTGAGACACATATGCAAGACAAAACCACAAAATTACAAGATAATGCAAGTATGGTTGGACTGAACATCAATATAAAGAAATCAGAAGTCATGCCTCTTAACATCTCAGAGCCTCCTGGAATTGCCTTGAATGGGACAAATCTGGAATGCACCTCCAAATTCACCTACCTGGGAAGCATAGTTACATCAGATGGGGGAGCAGACAAAGACATCAGAGCAAGAATGGGTAAAGCTAGAAATGCATTCTTAAAGTTACGTAACATATGGAAGTCTAGTAACATCAGCAAGAACACCAAAGTTAGACTATACAATAGCTTTGTACTATCAGTTCTCCTATGTGGGGCCGAGTGCTGGAGAATGACAGAAAAAGACATCAACAAGCTCTCCAGTTTCCATAATAGATGCCTCAGAAAGATCATGAGGATTTTTTGGCCGTGTCAAATCACGAACAACAACCTCCATAAAACAACAGGATCTAGCAACATGGAGACACTACTGAAACAAAAACGATGGAGATGGATTGGCTACGTTCTGCGTAGACCACCCGAGGACATGACCAGAGTTGCCCTAAGATGGACACCAGAGGGGAAAAAGAAAACAAAGGACGCCCAAAAACAACCTGGCGACGAATATTTGAAGCTGAAATGAAAGAGCAAGGAATCAGCTGGGGCATCATTGAAAAGACAGCACAGAATAGAGAGGAGTGGAAGAAACTAGTCCTTGCTCTATGTGCCTACGGGCATAATAAGGACTAGTAAGTAAGTAACAAACATTAGTCAACTTGAACATTTAAGCAAAAACTAAGTAAGTACAAAACAAGTTCATGTATTTAAAAGATCGAGGCATTATATAGGATGAAGTTTAAGAACAAGGAATTTATATTATAAATATAGGTATACAAGTGCTAATATTTATGCAATTAAAAATCGTAGTTAGTCGCGCGGGCCATGACAGCAGACTGTCTGAAATGACAGTAGAGTACAATACTACAGATGTAAGAAGTGTAAATATACACTGTTCCTCCAATAGTAGAGCATGTTTTTAAGCTAAAAGCGTATTGTCTGTATACATCAAAATAAACAAGTGTATGTAAGTATCCGTTAAAGTTGTAATAGTAGTTGGTGCCATTTGCCTGTTGTCTGATACACTAATTAACTAGGTCAGATCTGTTTCCCTGTTGTCTGAAACACTACCTAACTAGGTCAGATCTGTTTGCCTGTTTTCTAATACACTAATTAACTAGGTCAGATCCGTTTGCTTGTTGTCTGATACACTAAGTAACTAGGTCAGATATGTTTGCCTGTTGTCCGATACACTAATTAACTAGGTCAGATATGTTTGCTTGTTGTCTGATACACTTACTAACTAGGTCAGATATGTTTGCATGTTGTCTGATACACTTACTAACTAGGTCATTTGAATGTTGTCTGATACACTTACTAACTAGGTCATTTGAATGTTGTCTGATACACTTACTCACTAGGTCAGATCTGTTTGCTTGTTGTCTGATACACTAAGTAACTAGGTCAGATATGTTTGCCTGTTGTCCGATACACTAATTAACTAGGTCAGATATGTTTGCCTGTTGTCCGATACACTAATTAACTAGGTCAGATATGTTTGCCTGTTGTCTGATACACTAATTAACTAGGTCAGATCTGTTTCCCTGTTGTCTGAAACACTAACTAACTAGGTCAGATCTGTTTGCCTGTTTTCTAATACACTAATTAACTAGGTCAGATCTGTTTGCTTGTTGTCTGATACACTTACCAACTAGGTAAGATCTGTTTGCCTGTTGTCTGATACACTAACTAACTAGGTCAGATCCGTTTGCCTGTTGTCTGATACACTAATTAACTAGGTCAGATCTGTTTGTGTGTTGTCTGATACACTAACTAAATAGGTCAGATCCGTTTGCTTGTTGTCTGATACACTAATTAACTAGGTCAGATCCGTTTGCTTGTTGTCTGATACACTAATTAACTAGGTCAGATCTGTTTGCCTGTTGTCTGATACACTAACTAACTAGGTCAGATCTGTTTGCCTGTTGTCTGATACACAAATTAACTAGGTCAGATATGTTTGCTTGTTGTCTGATACACTTACCAACTAGGTCAGATCTGTTTGCCTGTTGTCTGATACACTAACTAACTAGGTCAGATCCGTTTGCTTGTTGTCTGATACACTTACCAACTAGGTCAGATCTGTTTGCCTGATGTCTGAAACACTAACTAACTAGGTCAGATCTGTTTGCCTGTTGTCTAATACACTAATTAACTAGGTCAGATGTGTTTGGTTGTTGTCTGATACACTAACTAACTAGGTCAGATCTGTTTGATTGTTGTCTGATACGCTTACTAACTATGTCAGATATGTTTGCTTGTTGTCTGATACACCAATTAACTAGGTCAGATGTGTTTGCTTGTTGTCTGATACACTTACTAACTAGGTCAGATCAGTTTTCCTGTAGTCTGATACACTAACTTACTTGGTCAGATCTGTTTGCTTGTTGTCTGATACACTCACTAACTAGGTCAGATCTGTTTGCTTGTTGTCTGATACACTTACTAACTAGGTCAGATATGTTTGCATGTTGTCTGATACACTAACTAACTAGGTCAGATCTGTTTGCATGTTGTCTGATACACTTACTAACTAGGTCAGATCTGTTTGCTTGCTGTCTGATATATATGTTTGCATGTTGTCTGATACGCTAACTAACTAGGTCAGATCTGTTTGATTGTTGTCTGATACGCTTACTAACTATGTCAGATATGTTTGCTTGTTGTCTGATACACTAACTAACTAGGTCAGATCTGTTTGCTTGTTGTCTGATACACTAATTAACTAGGTCAGGTATGTTTGCTTGTTGTCTGATACACTAACTAACTAGGTCAGATCTGTTTGCTTGTTGTCTGATACACTAACTAACTAGGTCAGATCTGTTTGCATGTTGTCTGATACACTTACTAACGAGGTCATATATGTTTGCATGTTGTCTGATACACTAATTAACTAGGTCAGATCTGTTTGCTTGTTGTCTGATACACTAATTAACTAGGTCAGGTATGTTTGCTTGTTGTCTGATACACTAACTAACTAGGTCAGATCTGTTTGCCTGTTGTCTAATACACTAATTAACTAGGTCAGATATGTTTGCTTGTTGTCTGATACACTAACCAACTAGGTCAGATGTGTTTGCCTGTTGTCTGATACACTAATTAACGAAGTCAGATCTGTTTGCTTGTTGTCTGATACACTAACCAACTAGGTCAGATGTGTTTGCCTGTTGTCTGATACACTAATTAACGAAGTCAGATCTGTTTGCTTGTTGTCTGATACACTAACTAACTAGGTCAGATCTGTTTGCCTGTTGTCTAATACACTAATTAACTAGGTCAGATGTGTTTGGTTGTTGTCTGATACACTAACTAACTAGGTCAGATCTGTTTGATTGTTGTCTGATACGCTTACTAACTGGGTCAGATATGTTTGCCTGTTGTCTGATACACCAATTAACTAGGTCAGATGTGTTTGCTTGTTGTCTGATACACTAATTAACTAGGTCATATCTGTTTGATTGTTGTCTGATACACTTACTAACTAGGTCAAATCTGTTTTCCTGTAGTCTGATACACTAACTTACTTGGTCAGATCTGTTTGCTTGCTTTCTGATACTTTGATTAACAAGGTCATGTCTAGTTTGCCTGCTGTCTGATACTTTAACTAACTAGGTCAGATCTATTTGCCTGGTTTCTGATACACTAACTAACTAGGTTAGATATGTTTGCTTGTTGTCTGATACACTAACTAACTTGGTCAGATCTAGCTCGCCTGTTGTCTGATTCACTTATTAGCTAGGTCAGATCTAGTTTGCTTGCTGTCTGATACATTAACTAACTAGGTCAGATATGTTTTCTTATTGTATGATACGCTTACTTACTAGGTCAGATCTGTTTTCCTGAAGTCTGATACACTAACTTACTTGGTCAGATCTGTTTGCTTGCTGTCTGATACTTTAACTAACAAGAACAGATCTAGTTTGCTTGCTGTATGATACTTTAACCAATAAGGTCAGATATGTTTGCTTGCTGTCTGATACACTTACTAACTAGGTCAGATTTAGTTTGCTTGCTGTCTGATGCTTTAACTAAATAGGTCATATCTGTTTGATTGTTGTCTGATACATTTACTTACTAGGGCAGACCTGTTTTCTTGTAGTCTGATACACTAACGAACTAGGTCTGATCTGTTTGCTTGCTGTCTGATACTTTAACTAAC
Source organism: Mizuhopecten yessoensis (assembly GCF_002113885.1). Taxonomy (NCBI): domain Eukaryota; kingdom Metazoa; phylum Mollusca; class Bivalvia; order Pectinida; family Pectinidae; genus Mizuhopecten; species Mizuhopecten yessoensis. The sequence goes on along the minus strand of NW_018408404.1, from coordinate 11,561 downwards.
ACGAACAAATCTAGTTTGCTTGTTATCTGATACACTTTCTAAACTGGGTCATGTCTAGCTTGCTTCCTGTCTGATACTTTAACTAACAAGGTCATGTCTAGTTTGCTTGTTATCTGATACACTTTCTAAACTGGGTCATGTCTAGCTTGCTTCCTGTCTGATACTTTAACTAACAAGGTCATGTCTAGTTTGCTTGTTATCTGATACACTTTCTAAACTGGGTCATGTCTAGTTTGCTTTCTGTCTGATACTTTAACTAACAAGGTCATGTCTAGTTTGCTTGTTATCTGATACACTTTCTAAACTGGGTCATGTCTAGTTTGCTTGCTGTCTGATACTTTAGCTAACAAGGTCATGTCTAGTTTGCTTGCTGTCTGATACTTTAACTAACACGAACAGATCTAGTTTGCTTGTTATCTGATACACTTTCTAAACTGGGTCATGTCTAGTTTGCTTGCTGTCTGATACTTTAACTAACTGTGTCAGATATGTTGGCCTGTTGTCTGATACACTAACTAACTAGGTTAGATATGTTTGCTTGTTGTCTGATACACTAACTAACTGTGTCAGATCTGTTTGCCTGTTGTCTGATACACTAACTAACTAGGTCAGATCTGTTTGCTTTCTGTCTGATCCTTTAACTAACACGAACAGATCTAGTTTGCTTGTTATCTTATACACTTTCTAAACTGGGTCAAGTCTAGTTTGCTTGCTGTCTGATACTTTAACTCACTGTGTCAGATATGTTTGCCTGTTGTCTGCTACACTAACTAACTAGGTTAGATATGTTTACTTGTTGTCTGATACACTTACTAACTAGGTCAGATATGTTTGCTTGTTGTCTGATACACTTACTAACTAGGTCAGATATGTTTGCTTGTTGTCTGATACACTAACTAACTAGGTCAGATCTGTTTGCTTGCTGTCTGATACTTTAACTAACTAGGTCAGATCTGTTTGCTTGTTGTCTGATGCACTCACTAACTGGGTTAGATCTGTTTGCTTGTTGTCTGATACACTAACTAACTTGGTCAGCTCTAGCTCGCCTGTTGTCTGATTCACTTACTTACTAGGTCAGACTAACTAGGTTAGATATGTTTACTTGTTGTCTGATACACGTCAGATATGTTTGCTTGTTGTCTGATACACTAACTAACTGTGTCTTGTCAGATATGTTTGTTTGCTGTCTGATAACTAACTAGGTTAGATATGTTTACTTGTTGTCTGATACACTAACTAACTGTGTCAGATCTGTTTGCCTGTTGTCTGATACACTAACTAACTGTGTCAGATCTGTTTGCCTGCTGTCTAATACACTAATTAACAAGGTCAGATATGTTTGCTTGCTGTCTGATACATTAACTAACTAGGTCAGATATGTTTTCTTGTTGTCTGATACGCTTACTTACTTGGTCAGATATGTTTTCTTTTTGTCTGATACGCTTACTAACTAGGTCAGATATGTTTGTTTGCTGTCTGATACATTTACTAAATAGGTCAGATATGTTTTCTTGTTGTCTGATACGCTTACTTACTTTGTCAGATATGTTTGTTTGCTGTCTGATACATTTACTAACTAGGTCAGATATGTTTTCTTGTTGTCTGATAAACTAACTAACTAGGTCAGATATGTTTACCTGTTGTCTGATACACTTTCTAACTAGGTCAGATATGTTTTCTTGTTGTCTGATACGCTTACTAACTAGGTCAGATATGATTGTTTGCTGTCTGATACATTTACTAAATAGGTCAGATATGTTTTCTTGTTGTCTGATACGCTTACTAACTAGGTCAGATATGTTTGTTTGCTGTCTGATACACTTACTAACTAGGTCAGATATTTTTTCTTGTTGTCTGATACACTTACTAACTAGGTCAGATAGGTTTTCTTGTTGTCTGATACACTAACTAACTAGGTCAGATATGTTTACCTGTTGTCTGATACACTTTCTAACTAGGTCAGATATGTTTTCTTGTTGTCTGATAAACTAACTAACTAGGTCAGATATGTTTACCTGTTGTCTGATACACTTTCTAACTAGGTCAGATATGTTTTCTTGTTGTCTGATACACTAACTAACTAGGTCAGATATGTTTACCTGTTGTCTGATACACTTTCTAACTAGGTCAGATATGTTTTCTTGTTGTCTGATAAACTAACTAACTAGGTCAGATATGTTTACCTGTTGTCTGATACACTTACTAACTAGGTCAGATATGTTTACGCGTTGTCTGATACATTTACTAACTAGGTCAGATATGTTTACCTGTTGTCTGATACACTTTCTAACTAGGTCAGATATGTTTTCTTGTTGTCTGATACGCTTACTAACTAGGTCAGATATGTTTTCTTGTTGTCTGATACACTAACTAACTAGGTCAGATATGTTTACCTGTTGTCTGATACACTTACTAACTAGGTCAGATATGTTTTCTTGTTGTCTGATACACTTACTAACTAGGTCAGATATGTTTACGTGTTGTCTGATACATTTACTAACTAGGTCAGATATGTTTACCTGTTGTCTGATACGCTTACTAACTAGGTCAGAAATGTTTGTTTACTGTCTGATACACTTACTAACTAGGTCAGATATGTTTTCCTGTTGTCTGATATACTTACTAACTAGGTCAGATATGTTTTCTTGTTGTCTGATACACTATAACTTACTAGGTCAGATTAAGTTTATCATTGTTTCGATCGTTTAAATACTTTAGGTACATACAGCATGATCTAGTATCAATTCAATTAGGTGATATCTAGAGCTGTGTTTAATAACTTTGTCTCTTCTACACAATGCAATATTATCTCTACTGTAATAGGATGTCGACGTTTAGCAAATATCGATAGGATAATGGGGCTAAAACTAAACACAATACACAGCACACTCGTTAGGGCCAATGTATATAGCTGATTTCACACCAGGTTAAGTACAACATAATCGAACATAAAACACGTGTAATATATAGATAGATCTACAAAGACGTTCTCCGGGCCGTGCTTTGTCAATACGTAGATACATATTGATTTCGTCCGAGATTAAATCCGTTGGACGTATAAATGCCCCGCAGCTGGTGTTGTCAATTTCTGTTGTGAATTTCTCAAACATACATACAGGTACGGACGGTATCTGTTAGCGAGAGGAACGACAGCGCGTTTAATAACGGTCGCATTTCTGCCGTGGCAGGTACTGAACTATACCACGCTACGTATGTGTTTTATTAGGGCCTTGCTTTTTAATGCATGCTTAGCTTAATTTCTAAAGTTCAGTTTGTTTTATTCGATAATCTATATCAGTTTTAAATCGATGTTACATGAACTTCAGAAACAAAGAGATATCAGACCGATCGCATTTATATTAAGTTATCTGTTTCATGAAATTTATCTCTGCTGTGGGTTTAAAGCTGATCGATGTATATGAAGGCGAGTCCTGTGCGTATGGCGTGTACTCATTATATGCGTATATATAGTAGAACCCCTTGTGTAAATAGGCAAAGTTCAGTGACGGCCAGGGCGACACAGGATAGTAACAGTGAAGGTACACCGTGTACAAGGAATGGAGGAGATTGGACGGGGAGAAGGGACTCTACACCTCCCCCCGGACGGGGAGGAAGAGGAGCAGCCGGACCCCCGGGTTAAGGTATGTGTAAAATGCATTAAAATACAGGTAAATACATAACAATTCGGAGAATGCACATCTGACATTTTATCAGCTGATCTGTCACATCGGTAAGGTGATGTATACCATACAGTGTGTGTATACACTTTAGCGTTCTCCCTCGGGCCAACTGTTCACGACAGACCTTATCAAGAGAATGAAATCGCGACATGATTGTGTTTACTTATTTTTGGGGAGTCCCTTTGGTAATATATGTGATTCTGTCGATAAGATGCTACCTTTATAAATGTATTAACTATCGTATCAACACTTCAAATTATATATAAATTGAATAGGTATTGTCATATGGACATAGATGCTGAGTTACACACACAGGTAAATTTAGTGGAACACACATGTAGATATACATCACGTGTGAGACCTTATTTTATAACCTCATTGTTAAACACGGCAGGTAAATTAACGACAATCTATCACTGTAATACTGTATACATGTACACATATAACACTGTAATACTGAATACATGTACACATATATCACTGTAATACTGTATATATGTACAATCTATCACTGTAATACTGTATACATGTACAATCTATCACTGTAACGCTGTATACATGTACATATCTATCACTGTAATACTGTATACATGTACAATCTTTCATTGTAATACTGGGTACATGTACAATCTATCGCTGTAATACTGTATACATGTACACCTCTATCACTGTAATACTGTATACATGTATAATCTATCACTGTAATACTGTGTACATGCACAAATCTATCACTGTAATACTGTATACATGTGCACATCTATCACTGTAATACTGGGTACATGTACAATATATCACTGTAATACTGTATACATGTACACATCTATCACTGTAATACTGTATACATGTATAATCTATCACTGTAATACTGTGTACATGCACACATCTATCACTGTAATACTGTATACATGTGCACATCTATCACTGTAATACTGGGTACATGTACAATATATCACTGTAATACTGTATACATGTACACATCTATAACCGTAATACTGTATACATGTACACATATATCACTGTAATACTGTATACATGTACACATCTATCACTGTAATACTGTATACATGTACACATCTATCACTGTAATACTGTATACATGTACACATCTATCACTGTAATACTGTATACATGTACACATCTATCACTGTAATACTGTATACATGTACACATCTATCACTGTAATACTGTATACATGTACACATCTATCACTGTAATACTGTATACATGTACACATCTATCACTGTAATACTGTATACATGTACACATCTATCACTGTAATACTGTATACATGTACACATCTATCACTGTAATACTGTATACATGTACACATCTATCACTGTAATACTGTATACATGTACACATCTATCACTGTAATACTGTATACATGTACACATCTATCACTGTAATACTGTATACATGTACACATCTATCACTGTAATACTGTATACATGTACACATCTATCACTGTAATACTGTATACATGTACACATCTATCACTGTAATACTGTATACATGTACACATCTATCACTGTAATACTGTATACATGTACACATCTATCACTGTAATACTGTATACATGTACACATCTATCACTGTAATACTGTATACATGTACACATCTATCACTGTAATACTGTATACATGTACACATCTATCACTGTAATACTGTATACATGTACACATCTATCACTGTAATACTGTATACATGTACACATCTATCACTGTAATACTGTATACATGTACACATCTATCACTGTAATACTGTATACATGTACACATCTATCACTGTAATACTGTATACATGTACACATCTATCACTGTAATACTGTATACATGTACACATCTATCACTGTAATACTGTATACATGTACACATCTATCACTGTAATACTGTATACATGTACACATCTATCACTGTAATACTGTATACATGTACACATCTATCACTGTAATACTGTATACATGTACACATCTATCACTGTAATACTGTATACATGTACACATCTATCACTGTAATACTGTATACATGTACACATCTATCACTGTAATACTGTATACATGTACACATCTATCACTGTAATACTGTATACATGTACACATCTATCACTGTAATACTGTATACATGTACACATCTATCACTGTAATACTGTATACATGTACACATCTATCACTGTAATACTGTATACATGTACACATCTATCACTGTAATACTGTATAAATGTACACATCTATAACCGTAATACTGTATACATGTACAATCTATCACTGTAATACTGTATACATGTACACATCTATCACTGTAATACTGTATAAATGTACACATCTATAACCGTAATACTGTATACATGTACAATCTATCACTGTAATACTGTATACATGTACACATCTATAACCGTAATACTGTATAAATGTACACATGTCTCACTGTAATACTGAATACATGTACAATCTATAACTGTAATACTGTATACATGTACACATTTATCACTGTAATACTGTATACATGTACACATCTATCACTGTAATACTGTATACATGTACACATCTATCACTGTAATACTGTATATATGTACAATCTATCACTGTAATACTAGGTACATGTACAATCTATCTCTGTAATATTGTGTACATGTACAATCTATCACTGTAATGCTGGGTGCATGTTCAATCTATCACTGTCATACTGTATACATGTACACATCTATCTCTGTAATACTGGGTACAGGTACACATCTATCACTGTAATACTGGGTACATGTACAATCTATCACTGTAATACTGTATACATGTACATATCTATCACTGTAATACTGTATATATGTACACATCTATCACTGTAATACTGGGTACATGTACACATCTATCACTGTAATACTGTATATATGTTTACATCTATCACGGTAATAATTGGTACATGTACACATCTATCACTGTAATACTGGGTACATGTACAATCTATCACTGTAATACTGGGTACATGTACACATCTATCTATGTAATACTGTAAACATTTACATTCTATCACTGTAATACTACGTACATGTACACATCTATCACTGTAATACAGGGTACATGTACACATCTATCACGGTAATACTGTATACATCTACACATCTATCACTGTAATACTGGGTACATGTACACATCTATCACTGTAATACGGGGTACATGTACAATCTATCACTGTAATACTGGGTACATGTACAATTTATCGCTGTTATACTGTATACATGTACACATCTATCACTGTAATACTGAATACATGTACAATATATCACTGTAATACTGTATACATGTACACATCTATCG
>NW_018408404.1:0-1397 GCF_002113885.1 Mizuhopecten yessoensis | reverse complement strand
GTATTACTAGATAATAGGATAGTTGTCTGTGTGTATTACTAGATATTAGGATAGTTGTCTGTTTGTATTACTAGATAATTGGGTGGTTGTCTGGATATATAACTAGATATTAGGATAGTTTTGAGGGCCTCGATTTTGAATAAAAGGTATTTAAATGTTAGCGATTTTTCTTAACAATACATAAAACGATCAAAAACAATGTTTATACAAGGAACAGGTTTTACATTTCCATCAACGACCCCCATCAACTACAGCAACAGCTTATTCGCCAGCAAAATACGCGCGGACATTGTGGTTAGAAACCCAGATGTAAAGACATATTTATTTGTTCATATAAACCACTGCATGACGAAGGCAGGGCTGGGTATCACTTGGTGTATCGTAGGGTATTCAATCATACAAGGAAGCGTCTCTTTACTAACACACAAATCAGGTGGAGTGATCTAGTACCGGAGGAGCCCGGATTTCTGTGGCACACACAGTATTACCTGAGCCACAGTTTTGTACTAGACATCGGGGTTCTGATCATTTTGTACTTATTTTCCTATAAAACCCAGACAACTATCCTATTATCTAGCTATACACACAGACAACTATCCTAGTATCTAGTAATACACGCAGACAACTATTCTATTATCTAGTTATACATCCAGAAAACTATCCTATTATCTAGTAATACAGACAGACAACTATCCTATTATCTAGTAATACATCCAGACAACTATCCTATTATCTAGTAATACACGCAGACAACTATTCTATTATCTAGTTATACATCCAGACAACTATCCTATTTAGATATAGTCTAAATTATATGTTATGTAAAAGAAAGAACGCATGTATTGTCAATGTCATGTTATGTAAGAGAAAAAACGTATGTATTGTCAATGCCGTGTTATGTAAGAGAAAGTTCGTAGACATTGTCAATGCAGTGTTATGTAAGAGAAAGAACGTATGTATTGTCAATGCCGTGTGACCGCTAAAGCCCTTGGGCCTCTTGTTATTTAAGAGAGAGAGAGAGAGAGAGAGAGAGAGAGAGAGAGAGGGAGAGAGTACGTAGGTATTGTCAATGTCATTATATCATTTTATGTAAGAGAGAGAGAGTACGTAGGTATTGTCAATGTCATTTAATGCAAGAGAAAGAGTACGTAGGTATTGTCAATGCCATTTTATGTAAGAGAAAGAACGTATGTATTGTCAATGCCGTGTTATGTAAGAGAAAGTTCGTAGACATTGTCAATGCAGTGTTATGTAAGAGAAAGTTCGTAGGTATTGTCAATGTCATTTTATGTAAGAGAGAGAGCGTAGGTAAGTATTGTAAATGTCATTGTATGTAAGAGAGAGTACGTAGGTATTGTCAATGCCATTTTACGTAAGAGAGAGAGAGAGAGAGAGAG
>NW_018408403.1:12970-15261 GCF_002113885.1 Mizuhopecten yessoensis | reverse complement strand
GTCAGATTATATTTCTTATACCTAACAACTCAACATAGCTTTCCATCATGTCAGATTATATTTCTGATACCTAACAACTCAACATAGCTTTCTATCATGTCAGATTATATTTCTTATGCATAACAATTCGACATAGCTTTCCAACATGTCAGGTTATATTTCCTATACATAACAACTCGACATAGATTTCCAACATGTCAGGTTATATTTCTGATACATAACAACACAACATTGCTTTCCAACATGTCAGATTTCATATCTTATACATAACAACTCAACATAGCTTTCCAACATATCAGATTATATTTCTTATACATAACAAAAACAACATTGCTTTCTAACATGTCAGATTATATTTCTTATACATAACAACTCGACATATCTTTCTAACATGTCAGATTGTATTTTGTATACATAACAACTCGACTTAGCTTTCCAACATGTCAGATTATTTTTCTTATACATAACAACTCGACATAACTTTCTTACATGACAGATGGTATTTCTTATACATAACAACACATCATAGCTTTTTTACATGTCAGATGGTATTTTTTATACATAACTACTCGAAATAGCTTTCTAAAATATCAGATTGTATTTCCTATACATAACAACACAACATAGCTTTACAACATGTCAGATTGTTTTTCTTATACATAACAACTCGACATAGCTTTCTAACAAGTGAAATTATATTTTTTATACATAACAACTCGACTTAGCTTTCCAACATGTCAGATTATATTTCTTATACATAACTACTCGAAATAGCTTTCCAACATGTCAGATTGTTTTTCTTATACATAACAACTCAACATAACTTTCCAACATGTCAGGTTATATTTCTTATACATAACAACTCAACATAGCTTTCCAACATGTCAGATTATATTTCTTATATCTAACAACTAGACTTAGCTTTCCAACATGTCAGATTATATTTCGTATACATAACTACTCGAAATAGCTTTCCAACATGTAAGATTGTTTTTCTTATACATAACAACTCAACATCACTTTCCAACATGTCAGGTTATATTTCTGATACATAACGACACAACATTGCTTTACAACATGTCAGATTATATTTCTTATACATAACAACTCGACATAGCTTTCTTACATGTCAGATTATATTTCTTATACATAACAACTCGACTTAGTTTTCCAACAAGTCAGATTATATTTCTGAAACCTAACAACTCAACATAGCTTTCTAACATGTAAGATTATATTTCTTATACATAACAATTCGGCTTAGCTTTCCAACATGTGAGATTGTATTTCTTATACCTAACAACACAACCTACTTTCCAACATATCAGATTATATTTCTGATACATAACAACTCAACATAGCTTTCTAACATGTCAGATTGTATATCTTATATATAACAACTCAAGATAGCTTTCTAACATTTAAGATTATATTTCTTATACATAACAACTCGACATAGCTTTCTAACAAGTGAGATTATATTTTTTATAAATAACAACTCGATTTAGCTTTCCAACATGTCAGATTATATTTCTAATACATAACAACTCAACATAGCTTTCCAACATGTCAGATTATATTTCTAATACATAACAACTCAACATAGCTTTCCAACATGTCAGGTTATATTTCCTATACATAACAACATAACATTGCTTTCAAACATATCAGATTATATTTCTTATGCATGACAATTCGGCATAGTTTTCCAACATGTCAGGTTATATTTCCTATACATAACAACATAACATTGCTTTCAAACATGTCAGGTTATATTTCCTATACATAACAACTCAACATAGCTTTCCAACATGTCAGGTTATATTTCTTATACATAACAACTCGACATATCTTTCTTACATGTCAGATTGTATTTCCTATACATAAACACACAAGATAGCTTTCCAACATGTCAGATTACATTTCTTATACATAACATGTCAGATTATATTTCTTATACATAACAACTCGACATATATTTCTTACATGTCAGATGGTATTTCTTATATATAACAACTCGACATAGCTTTCTTACATGTCAGATTATATTTCTTATACATAACAACTCGACATATCTTTCTTACATGTCAGATTGTATTTCCTATACATAAACACACAAGATAGCTTTCCAACATGTCAGATTGTTTTTCTTATACAGAACAACTCGACATAGCTTTCTAACGAGTGATATTATATTTTTTATACATAACAACTCGACTTACCTTTGCAACATGTCATATTATATTTCTTATACATAACAACTCAACATAGCTTTCTTACATCACAGATGG
>NW_018408403.1:9135-10290 GCF_002113885.1 Mizuhopecten yessoensis | reverse complement strand
GATTATATTTCTTATACCTAACAACTCAACATAGCTTTCAAACATTTCAGATTATATTTCTTATACATAAAAACTCGACAAAGCTTTCCAACATGTCAGATTGTATTTCTGATGCATAACAACTCGACATAGCTTTCCAACATGTCAGATCATATTTCTTATACATAACAACTCGACATAGCTTTCTAACTTTTCAGATTATATTTCTTATACCTAATAACTCGACATAGCTTTCTAACATGTCAGATCATATTTCTTTTACCTAACAACTCGACATAGCTTACCAACATGTCAGATTGTATTTCTTATACATAACAACTCGACATAGCTTTCTAACTTTTCAGATTATATTTCTTATACCTAACAACTCGACATAGCTTTCTAACATGTCAGATCATATTTCTTTTACCTAACAACTCGACATAGCTTACCAACATGTCAGATTGTATTTCTTATACATAACAAATCGACATAGCTTACCAACATGTCAGATTATATTTCTAATACATAACAACTCGATATAGCTTTCCAACATGTCAGATTGTATTTCTTATACATAACAACTCGACATAGCTTTCTAACATGTCAGATTGTATTTCCTATACATAACAACTCGACGTAGGTTTCTAACAATTCAGATTATCTTTCTTATATCTAACAACTCGACATAGCTTTACAACATTTCAGATTATATTTCTTATACATCACAACTCGACATAGCTTTTTAACATGTCAGATTATATTTCTGATACATAACAATNATGTCAGATTATATTTCTTATACATAAAAACACAACATAGCTTTCCAACATATCAGATTATATTTCTTATACATAAAAACACAACATTGCTTTCCAACATATCAGGTTATATTTCTTATACATAAAAACACAACATTGCTTTCCAGCATGTCAGATTATACATCTTATACATAACAACTCGACATAGCTTTCTTACATGTCAGATGGTATTTCTTATACATAACTGCTCGAAATAGCTTTTTAAAATGTCAGATTGTATTTCTGATACATAACAACACAACATAGCTTTCTAACATGTCAGATTGTGTTTCTTATACATAACAACTCGACATAGCTTTCTAACAAGTGAGANGATATGTTTTATACATAACAACTCAACATAGCTTTCCAACAA
>NW_018408403.1:7451-8159 GCF_002113885.1 Mizuhopecten yessoensis | reverse complement strand
TTTCTTATACATAACAACTCGACATATCTTTCTTACATGTCAGATGGTATTCCTTATACATAACAACTCGACATAGCTTTCTTACATGTCAGATTATATTTCTTATACATAAAAACACAACATTGCTTTCCAACATGTCAGGTTATATTTCTTATACATAACAACACAACATTTCTTTCCAACATGTCAGATGGTATTTCTTATACATAACAACTCGATTTAGCTTTCCAACATGTCAGATTATATTTCTTATACATAAAAACACAACATTGCTTTCAAACATGTCAGATTATATTTCTTATACATAACAACACGACATAGCTATTCCAACATGTCAGATTATATTTCTTATACATAACAACTCGACATAGCTTTCTAACATGTAATATTATATTTCTTATACATAACAACTAGACATAGCTTTCTAAAGAGTGATATTATATTTTTTATACATAACAGCTCGACTTACCTTTGCAACAGGTCAGATTATATTTCTTATACATAACAATTCGACATAGCTTTCTAAAGAGTGATATTATATTTTTTATACATAACAACTCGACTTAGCTTTCTAACATGTCAGATTGTATTTCTTATACATAACAACTCGACATAGCTTTCTTACATGTCAGATGGTATTTCTCATACATAACAACACAACATAGCTTTCCAACATGTCAGATTGTGTTTCTTATGCATAACAACTCA
>NW_018408403.1:6717-6784 GCF_002113885.1 Mizuhopecten yessoensis | reverse complement strand
TTATATTTCTTATACATAACAACACAACATTGCTTTGCAACATGTCAGATTTTATTTCTTATACATC
>NW_018408403.1:6014-6082 GCF_002113885.1 Mizuhopecten yessoensis | reverse complement strand
GTCAGATTATATTTCTTATACATAACAACTCGACATAGCTTTCTAGCATGTCAGATTGTATTTCTGAT
>NW_018408403.1:5398-5900 GCF_002113885.1 Mizuhopecten yessoensis | reverse complement strand
ACATAGCTTTCCAACATGTCAGATTATATTTCTTATACCTAACAACTCAACATAGCTTTCTAACATGTCAGATTATATTTCTTATACATAACAACTCGACATAGCTTTCCAACATGTCAGATTATATTTCTTATACATAAAAACCCGACATAGCTTTCTAACATGTCAGATTATATTTCTTTTACATCACAACTCGACAAAGCTTTCCAACATGTCAGATTGTATTTCTTATACATATCAACTCCACAAAGGTTTCTAACACATCAGATTTTATTTCTTTTACATAACAACTCGACAAAGCTTTCCAACATGTCAGATTATTCTTATTATACCTAACAACTCAACATAGCTTTTTAACATGTCAGATTGTATTTCTTATACCTAACAACTCAACATAGCTTTCTAACATGTCAGATTATATTTCTTATACATAACAACTCGTCATAGCTTTCCAACATGTCAGATTATATTTCTTATACCTAACAACTCAACATAGCTTTTC
>NW_018408403.1:0-1391 GCF_002113885.1 Mizuhopecten yessoensis | reverse complement strand
GCTTTCTAACATGTCAGATTGTATATCTTATATATAACAACTCAAAATAGCTTTCTAACATTTAAGATTATATTTCTTATACATAACAACCCGACATAGCTTTCTAACAAGTGAGATTATATTTTTTATATATAACAAATCGATTTAGCTTTCCAACATGTCAGATTATATTTGTGATACATCACAACACAACATTGCTTTACAACATGTCAGATTATATTTCTTATACATAACAACTCGACTTAGCTTTCCAACATGTCAGATTATATTTCTGAAACCTAACAACTCAACATAGCTTTCTATCATGTCAGGTTATATTTCTTATACATAACAACACAACATATCTTTCTTACATGTCAGATGGTATTTCTTATACATAACAACTCGACATAGCTTTCCAACATGTCAGGTTATATTTCTGATACATAACAACACAACATTGCTTTACAACATGTCAGATTATATTTCTTATATCTAACAACTCGACTTAGCTTTCAAACATGTCAGATTTTATTTCTTATACATAACAACTCAACATAGCTTTCCAACATGTCAGATTATATTTCTTATACCTAACAACTTAACATAGCTTTGTATCATGTCAGATTATATTTCTTATACATAACAACTCGACTTAGCTTTCTAACATGTCAGATTATATTTCTTATACATAACAAATCAACATAGCTTTCGAACATGTCAGACTATATTTCTGATACACATCAACACAACATAGCTTTCTAACATGCCAGATTATATTTCTTATGCATAACAATTAGACATAGCTTTCCAACATGTCAGATTATATATCTTATACATAACAACTCGCCATAGCTTTCCAACATGTCAGATTATATATCTTATACATAACAACTCGACTTAGCTTTCTAACATGTCAGATTATATTTCTAATACATAACAACTCGACTTAGCTTTGCAACATGTCAGATTATATTTTCCAACATGTCAGATTGTTTTTCTTATACATAACAACTCGACATAGCTTTCTAACAGGTGATATCATATTTTTTATACATAACAACTCGACTTAGCTTTGCAACATGTCAGATTATATTTCTTATACATAACAACTCAACATAGCTTTCTAACATGTCAGATTATATTTCTTATACATAACAACTCAACATAGCTTTCTAACATGTCAGATTATATTTCTTATACATAACAACTCGACATACCTTTCCAACATGTCAGATTATATTTCTTATACATAACAACTCGACATACCTTTCCAACATGTCAGATGGTATTTCTCATACATAACAACACAACATAGCTTTCTAACATGTCAGATTATATTTCTTAGACATAACAACTCGCCATAACTTTCTTACATGTCAGATGGTATTTCTCATACATAACAACACAAC
>NW_018408402.1:3622-7257 GCF_002113885.1 Mizuhopecten yessoensis | reverse complement strand
AGGGTACGTTTATAACCGTTATTGTTGGCCGTTAGGTTACATGACTGGATACGTTTATAATCCTACTGTTGGCAGTTTCGTTATATGGCTGGATACGTTTATAACCCTACTGTTGACCGTTGGGTTACATGACCGGAAACATTTATAACCGTACTGTTGACTGTTAGGTTACATGACAGGGTACGTTTATAACCGTTATTGTTGGCCGTTAGGTTACATGACTGGATACGTTTATAACCCTACTGTTGACCCTTAGGTTACATGACTGGATACATTTATAACCTACTGTTGACCGTTAGGTTAATGACTGGATACATTCATAACCGTACTGTTGACTGTTAGGTTACATGACAGGGTCCGTTTAGAACCTACTGTTGACCGTTAGGTTACATGACAGGATACATTTATAACCCTACTGTTGACCGTTTGGTTACATGACTGGATACGTTTATAATCCTACTGTTGGCAGTTTCGTGATATGGCTGGATACGTTTATAACCCTACTGTTGACCGTTAGGTTACATGACTGGATACATTTATAACCTACTGTTGACCGTTAGGTTAATGACTGGATACATTTATAACCGTACTTGTGACTGTTAGGTTACATGACTGAATACATTTATAACCTACTTTTGACCGTTAGGTTACATGACTGAATACATTTATAACCGTACTGTTAGCCGTTAGGTTACATGACTGGATACGTTTATAACCCTACTGTTGACCCTTAGGTTACATGACTGGATACATTTATAACCTACTGTTGACCGTTAGGTTAATGACTGGATACATTTATAACCGTACTTGTGACTGTTAGGTTACATGACTGAATACATTTATAACCTACTTTTGACCGTTAGGTTACATGACTGAATACATTTATAACCGTACTGTTGACCGTACATGACTGGATACGTTTATAATCCTACTGTTGGCAGTTTCGTTATATGGCTGGATACGTTTATACCCCTACTGTTGACCGTTGGGTTACATGACCGGAAACATTTATAACCGTACTCTTGACTGTTAGGTTACATGACAGGGTACGTTTATAACCGTTATTGTTGGCCGTTAGGTTACATGACTGGATACGTTTATAACCCTACTGTTGATCGTTTGGTTACATGACTGGATACGTTTATAACCCTACTGTTGATCGTTTGGTTACATGACTGGATACGTTTATAACCCTACTGTTGACCGTTGGGTTACATGACCGGAAACATTTATAACCGTACTGTTGACTGTTAGGTTACTTGACTGAATACATTTATAACCTACTTTTGACCGTTAGGTTACATGACTGAATACATTTATAACCGTACTGTTAGCCGTTAGGTTACATGACTGGATACGTTTATAACCCTACTGTTGATCGTTTGGTTACATGACTGGATACGTTTATAACCCTACTGTTGATCGTTTGGTTACATGACTGGATACGTTTATAACCCTACTGTTGATCGTTTGGTTACATGACTGGATACGTTTATAACCCTACTGTTGACCCTTAGGTTACATGACTGGATACATTTATAACCTACTGTTGACCGTTAGGTTAATGACTGGATACATTTATAACCGTACTTGTGACTGTTAGGTTACATGACTGAATACATTTATAACCTACTTTTGACCGTTAGGTTACATGACTGAATACATTTATAACCGTTCTGTTGACTGTTAGGTTACATGACTGAATACATTTATAACCTACTTTTGACCGTTAGGTTACATGACTGAATACATTTATAACCGTACCGTTGACCGTTAGGTTACATGACTGAATACATTTATAACCGTACTGTTGACCGTTAGGTTACATGACTGGATACATTTATAACCGTACTGTTGACAGTTAGGTTACATGACAGGGTACGTTTATAACCGTTATTGTTGACCGTTAGGTTACATGACATGGTACGTTTATAACCGTAATGTTGACTGTTAGGTGACATGACAGGGTACGTTTACAACCGTTATTGTTGGCCGTTAGGTTACATGACTGGAAACGTTTATAACCGTACTGTTGGCCGTTTGGTTACATGGCTGGATACGTTTATAACCCTACTGTTGACCGTTGGGTTATTTGACCGGAGACATTTATAACCGTACTGTTGACTGTTAGGTTACATGACAGGGTACGTTTATACCGTAATGTTGACCGTTAGGTTACATGACAGGGTACGTTTATACCGTAATGTTGACCGTTAGGTTACATGACTGAATACATTTATAACCGTACTGTTGGCCGTTAGGTTACTTGAGGGGATACATTTATAACCGTACTGTTGACCGTAAGGTAACACGCCTGGATACATTGATAACCGTACTGTTGGCCGTTAGGTAACATGACTGGATATATTTATAACCGTACTTTTAGACGTTAGGTTACATGACAGGACCGTTAGGTTACATGACTGAATACATAAATAACCGTACTGTTGGCCGTTTGGTTACATGGCTGGATACGCTTATAACCCTACTGTTGACCGCTGGGTTATTTGACCGGAGACATTTATAACCTTACTGTTGACGGTTAGGTTACATGACAGGGTACGTTTATAACCGTTATTGTTGGCCGTTAGGTTACATGACTGGAAACGTTTATAACCGTACTGTTGGCCGTTTGGTTACATGGCTGGATACGTTTATAACCCTTCTGTTGACCGTTTGGTTATTTGACCGGAGACATTTATAACCGTACTGCTGACTGTTAGGTTACATGACAGGGTACGTTTATAACCGTACTGTTGGCCGTTAGGTTACTTGAGGGGATTCATTTATAACCGTACTGTTGACCGTAAGGTAACACGCCTGGATACATTGATAACCGTACTGTTGGCCGTTAGGTAACATGACTGGATATATTTATAACCGTACTTTTAGACGTTAGGTTACATGACAGGATGCATTTATAACCGTACTGTTAGCCGTTAGGTTACATTACTGCATGCATTAATAACCGTAATGTTGACCGTTAGGTTACATGACTGAATACATAAATAACCGTACTGTTGGCCGTTTGGTTACATGGCTGGATACGTTTATAACCCTTCTGTTGACCGTTTGGTTATTTGACCGGAGACATTTATAACCGTACTGTCGACTGTTAGGTTACATGACAGGGTACGTTTATATCGTAATGTTGACCGTTAGGTTACATGACAGGTTACGTTTATACCGTAATGTTGACTGTTAGGTCACATGACAGGGTACGTTTATAACCGTTATTGTTGGCCGTTAGGTTACATGACTGGAAACGTTTATAACCGTACTGTTGGCCGTTTGGTTACATGACTGGAAACATAAATAACCGTACTATTGACCGTTATGTTGCATGACTGGATACATTTATAACCGTACTGTTGACCGTAAGGTAACACGCCTGGATACATTGATAACCGTACTGTTGGCCGTTAGGTAACATGACTGGATATATTTATAACCGTACTTTTAGACGTTAGGTTACATGACAGGATGCATTTATAACCGTACTGTTAGCCGTTAGGTTACATTACTGCATGCATTAATAACCGTAATGTTGACCGTTAGGTTACATGACTGAATACATAAATAACCGTACTGTTGGCCGTTTGGTTACATGACTGGAAACATAAATAACCGTACTA
>NW_018408402.1:0-1389 GCF_002113885.1 Mizuhopecten yessoensis | reverse complement strand
ATTGTTGGCCGTTAGGTTACATGACAGGGTACGTTTATAACCGTATTGTTGGCCGTTAGGTTACTTGAGGGGATACATTTATAACCGTAATGTTGACCGTAAGGTAACACGCCTGGATACATTGATAACCGTACTGTTGGCCGTTAGGTAACATGACTGGATATATTTATAACCGTACTTTTAGACGTTAGGTTACATGACAGGATGCATTTATAACCGTACTGTTAGCCGTTAGGTTACATGACTGGATACATTTAAAACCGTACTGTTGGCCGTTAGGTTACATGACAGGATGCATTGATAACCGTACTGTTAGCCGTTAGGTTACATTACTGGATGCATTAATAACCGTAATTTTGACCGTTAGGTTACATGACTGAATACATTTATAACCGTACTGTTGACCGTTAGGTTACATGACTGGAAACATAAATAACCGTACTGTTGACCGTTATGTTGCATGACTGGGTACATTTATAACCGTACTGTTGACCGTTACGTTACACGACAGGATACATTTAAAACCCTACTGTTAGCAGTTAGGTTACACGACTGAATACATTTATAACCGTACTGTTGACCGTTATGTTACATGACCTGATATATTCATAACCGGTACTGTTGACCGGTAGGTTATATGACAGGATATATTTATAACCGGTACTGTTGACCGGTAGGTTACATGACTGGAAACATAAATAACCGTACTGTTGGCCGTTATGAAACATGACAAGAAACATTTATAACCTACTGTTGNGGAAACATTTATAACCGTACTGTTGACTGTTAGGTTACATGACAGGGTACGTTTATAACCTACTGTTGACCGTTAGGTTACATGACAGGGTACGTTTATACCGTAATGTTGACTGTTAGGTTACATGACAGGGTACGTTTATAACCGTTATTGTTGGCAGTTAGGTTACATGACAGGGTACGTTTATAACCGTAATGTTGACTGTTAGGTTACATGACAGGGTACGTTTATAACAGTTATTGTTGGCCGTTAGGTTACATGACAGGGTACGTTTATAACCGTATTGTTGGCCGTTAGGTTACTTGAGGGGATACATTTATAACCGTAATGTTGACCGTAAGGTAACACGCCTGGATACATTGATAACCGTACTGTTGGCCGT
Organism: Mizuhopecten yessoensis; assembly: GCF_002113885.1. Taxonomy (NCBI): domain Eukaryota; kingdom Metazoa; phylum Mollusca; class Bivalvia; order Pectinida; family Pectinidae; genus Mizuhopecten; species Mizuhopecten yessoensis. The sequence continues at coordinate 250 of NW_018408402.1, read as the reverse complement.
TAGGTAACATGACTGGATATATTTATAACCGTACTTTTAGACGTTAGGTTACATGACAGGATGCATTTATAACCGTACTGTTAGCCGTTAGGTTACATGACTGGATACATTTAAAACCGTACTGTTGGCCGTTAGGTTACATGACAGGATGCATTGATAACCGTACTGTTAGCCGTTAGGTTACATTACTGGATGCATCAATAAGCGTAATGTTGACCGTTAGGTTACATGACTGAATACATTTATAACC
>NW_018408401.1:10085-11273 GCF_002113885.1 Mizuhopecten yessoensis | reverse complement strand
TTTTATCTCGAGCGGAAGTCTAAGATGGCCGCCATGAATTTTTGATTTTTTTGGGGAATTTAAAATTTCTAAAGGTGTTCGCCAAAGATAGCCTATGCCACCTATCCTATTTTACATGTTTTATAGATATTTTCCAATGCATTCCAAATTTTGCATGTAGGTGTATGATGGTACCGCGAACTCAACTATGACATCCGTTTTCTAATTAAACAAAATGGCTGCCATATACTGGTTACTGATTGGTCTTAACTCCGTTGTAGTTCGATTTCGTTCAAATTTAGTATGTATTTGTAATATGGCTTTGCAAACTCAACTGCGACATTTGTTTTCTAATTTGACAAAATGGCCACCATATACTCGGTTCTGATTGGTCCAAATATAGATGTTGTCTGATTGTCTCCGGAATCGGTACATAAGGGTTTTGAGTGATTCCGAACACAATGGTAACAGTTTCGAAAAGCTGAGTTACCATGATAACGAAATGGAGGCCTCTGATTGGTCGAAATTTAGAAGTTGTCTGATTCTGTCCAAAATAAGTACATAAGGGTTTTTAGCGATGCCAAACATAATGGTAACAGTTTCGAACAACTCAGTTGCTATGGTAACGAAATTTGACCCTCTGATTGGTCGAAATTTAAAAGTTGTCTGATTCTGCCCAGAATTGGTGCATAGGGGTTTTAAGGGATGAAAAACACAATGGTAACAGTTTCGAACAGCTCAGTTGCCATGGTAACAAAATGAAATTCTCTTATTGGTCGCAATTAAGCTGTTGTCTGATTTTACCTAAGTCCCTAAGTCCAACAGGGGTCGTTGGGGGACTTCTGTAACGGCCAACCGTTACAATTAGTACTAGTTATTCTGTGTTCTTTTTCTTCTTCTTCTTCTTCTTAAGCCATGAACTTGTCCAGAGGTTTTTTCTGAAACTATTGAGCGGATCATCATGAAACTTCACACACATACTCATTAGGGTGTCTAGGTGTGCAACAGGCTATTTTTATCTCGACCGGAAGTCAAAGATGGCCGCCAGAACCTTACTTCCGGTTTTGGAGTTTTTGGCTCTGATTTCGTAGAAAATTGGTACATAAGGGTTTTAAGGGCTGCCGAAAACAATGGAAACAGTTTCGAACAGCTCAGTTGTCATGTTAACGAAATGGAAGCCTCTGATTGGTCGAAAATGGATGCCTCTGA
>NW_018408401.1:5639-9220 GCF_002113885.1 Mizuhopecten yessoensis | reverse complement strand
TATTTTCCAATGCATTCCAAATTTGGCATGTAGGTGTATGATGGTACCGCAAACACAACTATGATATCCGTTTTCTAATTAAACAAAATGGATGCCATATACTGGTTTCTGATTGGTCGAAGCTCCGTTGTAGTTCGATTTAGTTTAAATTTAGTATGTATGTGTAATATGGCATTGCAAACTCAACTGCGATATTTGTTTTCTAATTTGACAAAATGGCCACCATATACTGGGTTCTGATTGGTCGAAATATAAATGTTGTCTGATTCTGCCCGGAATTGGTACATAGGGGTTTTTAGGGATTCCGAACACAATGGTAACAGTTTCGAAAAGCTCAGTTGCCATGGTAACGAAATGGACCCTCTGATTGGTCAAAATTTAGAAGTTGTCTCATTCTACCCAGATTTGGTACATAGGTGTTTTGAGGGATGCAGAAAACAATTGTAACAGTTTCGAAAATGTCAGTTGCCATGTTAATAAAATTGATGCCTCTTATTGGTCGAAATTTAGATGTTGTCTGATTCTGCCAAAGATTTTAAGTCCAACAGGGGTTGTTGGGGGACTTCTGTAACGGCCATCCGTTACAATTAGTACTAGTTATTATTATTATTATTATTATTCTGTGTTCTTCTTCTTCTTCTTCTTCAGCCATGAACTTGTCCGGAGGTCTTCTCAGAAACTTCTGGGCGGATAATCATGAAACTACACACATATACTCATTAGGGGGTCTAGGTGTGCAACAAGCTATTTTTATCTCGACCGGAAGTCCAAGATGGCCGCTATGAATTTAGAAATTTTTGGGAATTTAAAATTTCTAAAGGTGTTCGCTAAGGTTAGCCAATGTCACCTATCCTATTTTAAATGTTTTACATATATTTCCAATGCATTACAAATTTGGCATGTAGGTGTATGATGGTACCGCAAACACAACTATGACATCCGTTTTCTAATTGAACAAAATGGCCACCATATACTTGGTTCTGATTGGTCCAAATATAGATGTTGTCTGATTGTCCCCGGAATCGGTACATAAGGGTTTTTGAGTGATGCCGAACACAATGGTAACAGTTTCGAAAAGCTGAGTTACCATGATAACGAAATGGAGGCCTCTGATTGGTCGAAATTTAGACGTTGTCTGATTCTGTCCAAAATAAGTACATCAGGGTTTTTAGCGATGCCAAACACAATGGTAACAGTTTCGAACAACTCAGTTGCTATGATAACGAAATTTGACCCTCTGATTGGTCGAAATTTAAAAGTTGTCTGATTCTGCTCAGAATTGGTGCATAGGGGTTTTAAGGGATGAAAAACACAACGGTAACAGTTTCGAACAGCTCGGTTGCCATGGTAACAAAATGGAGTCCTCTTATTGGTCGCAATTTAGCTGTTGTCTGATTTTACCTAAGTCCCTAAGTCCAACAGGGGTCGTTGGGGGACTTCTGTAACGGCCATCCGTTACAATAAGTACTAGTTATTCTGTGTTCTTTTTCTTCTTCTTCTTTTTCTTCTTCTTCTTCTTCTTCAGCCATGAACTTGTCCAGAGGTTTTCTCAGAAACTACTGGGCAGATCATCATGACACTTCACACACATATTCATTAGGGGGTCTAGGTGTGCAACAGGCTTTTTTTTTTATCTCGAGCGGAAGTCCAACATGGCCGTCATGAATTTTTGAAATTTTGGGAAGTTAAAATTTCTTAAGGTGTTCGCCAAAGATAGCCTTTGCCGCCTAGCCTATTTTACATGTTTTATAGATATTTTCCAATGCATTCCAAATATGGCATGTTGGTGTTTGATGGTACCGCAAACTCAACTATGACATCCGTATTCTAATTAAACAAAATGGCTGCCATATACTGGTTACTGATTGGTCGAGGCTCCGTTGTAGTTCGATTTCGTTCAAATTTAGTATGTATGTGTAATATGGCATTGCAAACTCAACTGCGACATTCGTTTTCTCATTTGACAAAATGGCCACAATATACTGGGTTCTGATTGGTCGAAATTTAGATATCGTTCGATTTCACTCAAATTTAGTATGAATTTTTTTTTATGCAATTGTGAACCTTTTCTGATGTATCTTTGCGACTATGGGGACTGTTTGGGGGACTTCTGTAATGGTCCCCCGTTACAATTAGTACTAGTTATTAAGTCCCCCAAAACTTTGTTTTGGGGACTTATTGTTTTTACTCCGTTTCTTATTATTATTATTATTATTCTGTGTTCTTCTTCTTCTTCTTCTTCTTCTTCTTCAGCCATGAACTTGTCCGGAGGTTTTCTCAGAAACTATTGGGCAGATTATCATGAAACTACACACACATATTTGAAAATTTTGCTAGGTGTGCAAAGACTATTTTTATCTCGAGCGGAAGTCCAAGATGGCCGCCATGAATTTTTGAAAATTTTGGGAATTTAAAATTTCTAAAGGTGTTCGCTAAGGTTAGCCAATGTCACCTATCCTGTTTTACATGTTTTACATATATTTTCCAATGCATTCCAAATTTGGCATGTAGGTGTATGATGGTACCGCAAACACAACTATGACATCCGTTTTCCAATTAAACAAACTGGATGCCATATACTGGTTTCTGATTGGTCGAAGCTCCGTTGTAGTTCGATTTAGTTTTAATTTAGTATGTATGTGCAACAGGCATTGCAAACTTAACTGCGACATTTGTTTTCTAATTTGACAAAATGGCCACCATATACTGGGTTCTGATTAGTCCAAATATAGATGTTGTCTGATTGTCCCCGGAATCGGTACATAAGGGTTTTGAGTGATGCCGAACACAATGGTAACAGTTTCGAAAAGCTCACTTACCATGATAACGAAATGGAGGCCTCTGATTGGTCGAAGTTAAGAAGTTGTCTGATTCTGTCCAAAATAAGTACATAAGGGATTTTAGCGATGCCAAACACAATGGTAACAGTTTCGAACAACTTAGTTTCCATGGTAACAAAATTTGGCACTCTGGTTGGTCGAAATTTAAAAGTTGTCTGATTCTGCCCAGAATTGGTGCATAGGGGTTTTAAGGGATGCAAAACACAATGGTAACAGTTTCGAACAGCTCAGTTGCCATGGTAACAAAATTGAGTCCTCTTATTGGTCGCAATTAAGCTGTTGTCTGATTTTGCCTAAGTTCAACAGGGGTCGTTGGGGGACTTCTGTAACTTCCATCCGTTACAATTAGTACTAGTTATTCTGTGTTCTTTTTCTTCTTCTTCTTCAGCCATGAACTTTTCCAGAGGTTTTCTCTGAAACTATTGAGCGGATCATCATGAAACTTCACACACATACTCATTAGTGTGTCTAGGTGTGCAACAGGCTATTTTTATCTCGACCGGAAGTCAAAGATGGTCGCCAGAACCTTACTTCCGGTTTTGGAGTTTTTGGCTCTGATTTCGTAGAAAATTGGTACATAAGGGTTTTAAGGGCTGCCGAAAACAATGGAAACAGTTTCGAACAGCTCAGTTGTCATGTTAACGAAATGGAAGCCTCTGATTGGTCGAAAATGGATGCCTCTGACTGGTCGAAATTTAGCTGTTGTCTGATTATGCTCCAAATTGGTACATAGGGGTTTTT
>NW_018408401.1:3094-3807 GCF_002113885.1 Mizuhopecten yessoensis | reverse complement strand
GAAAGTGTTTTATGCAATTGTGAACCTTTTCTGATGTATCTTTGCAACTATGGGGACTGTTTGGGGGACTTCTGTAACGGCCCCCCATTACAATTAGTACTAGTTATTAAGTCCCCCAAATCTTTGTTTTGGGGACTTATTGTTTTTACTCCGTTTCTTATTATTATTATTATTCTTCTGTGTTCTTCTTCTTCTTCTTCTTCAGCCATGAACTTGTCCGGAGGTTGACTCAGAAACTACCTGGCAGATTATCATGAAACTACACACACATATTCATTAGGGGGTCTAGGTGTGCATCAGACTATTTTTATCTCGAGCGGAGGTCTAAATTGGCCGCCATGAATTTTTGAAATTTTTTGGGAATTTAAAATTTTTTAAAGGTGTTCGCCAAAGATAGACTATGCCACCTATCCTATTTTACATGTTTTATAGATATTTTCCAATGGATTTCAAATTTGGCATGAAGGTGTATGATGGTACCGCGAACTCAACTATGACATCCGTTTTCTAATTAAACAAAATGGCAGCCATATACTGATTACTGATTGGTGTAAACTCCGTTGTAGTTCGATTTCATTCAAATTTAGTATGTATTTGTAATATGGCATTGCAAACTCAACTGCGACTTTTGTTATCTCATTTGACAAAATGGCCATCATATACTTGGTTTTGATTGGTCGAAATTTGATATTGTTCGATTTCAATCAAATTTG
>NW_018408401.1:1965-2299 GCF_002113885.1 Mizuhopecten yessoensis | reverse complement strand
AAGGGTTTTTAGTGATGCCGAACACAATGGTAACAGTTTCGAAAATCTCAGTTACCATGATAACGAAATGGAGACCTCTGATTGGTCGAAATTAAGAAGTTGTCTGATTCTGTCCAAAATAAGTACATAAGGGTTTTTAGCGATGCCAAACACAATGCTAACAGTTTCGAACAACTCAGTTGCCATGGTAACGAAATTTGACCATCTGATTGGTCGAATTTTAATGTTGTCTGATTCTGCCCAGAATTGGTGCATAGGGGTTTTAAGGGATGCAAAACACAATGGTAACAGTTTCCAACAGCTCAGTTGACATGGTAACAAAATGGAGTCCTTA
>NW_018408401.1:0-1386 GCF_002113885.1 Mizuhopecten yessoensis | reverse complement strand
TACTGATTGGTCGAGGCTCCGTTGTAGTTCGATTTCGTTCAAATTAAGTATATATGTGTAATATGGCATTGCAAACTCAACTGCGTCATTTGTTATCTCATTTGACAAAATGGCCACCATATACTGGGTTCTGATTGGTCAAAATTTAGATATTGTTCGATTTCACTCAAATTTAATATGAAAGTGTTTTATGCAATTGTGAACCTTTTCTGATGTATCTTTGCGACTATGGGGACTGTTTGGGGGACTTCTGTAATGGCCCCTCATTACAATTAGTACTAGTTATTATTATTATTATTATTCTGTGTTCTTCTTCTTATCATTATTCTTCAGCCATGAACTTGTCCGGAGGTTTTCTCAGAAACTACTGGGCAGATCATCATGAAACTACACACACATATTCATTAGGGGGTCTAGGTGTGCAACAGGCTATTTTTATCTCGAGCGGAAGTCCAACATGGCCGCCATAATTTTTTGACATTTTTGGGGAATTTAAAATTTCTAAAGGTGTTCGCCAAAGATAGCCTATGCCACCTAGCCTATTTTACATGTTTTATAGATATTTTCCAATGCATTCCAAATATGGCATGTTGGTGTTTGATGGTACCGCAAACTCAAATATGACATCCGTTTTCTAATTAAAAAAAATGGCTGCCATATACTGGTTACTGATTGGTCGAGGCTCCGTTGGAGTTCGATTTCGTTCAAATTTAGTATATATGTGTAATATGGCATTGCAAACTCAACTGCGACATTTGTTTTCTAAATTGACAATATGGCCACCATATACTGGGTTCTGATTGGTCCAAATATAGATGTTGTCCGATTGTCCCCGGAATCGGTACATAAGGGTTTTTAGCGATGCCAAACACATTGGTAACAGTTTCGAACGACTCTGTTGCCATGGTAACGAATTTTGGCCCTCTGATTGGTCGAAATTTAAATATTGTCTGATTCTGCCCAGAATTGGTGCATAGGGGTTTTAAGGGATGCAAAACACAATGGTAACAGTTTCGAACAGCTCAGTTGCCATGGTAACAAATTGGAGTCCTCTTATTGGTCGCAATTTAGCTGTTGTCTGATTTTGCCTAAGTCCAACAGGGGTCGTTGGGGGACTTCTGTAACGGCCATCCGTTACAATTAGTACTAGTTATTATTATTATTATTATTACAAGCTAACCGGTAATAAGATTTATATATATACACTGATGTTCTATTTATAGTAGGTGACCTTGACCTTTTATATCAAAGGCTGAAAAGCTATCCAAAAGCTTAAGCAAACATTTTATTACACTGGATAAAGTCGGAGTGCATACGGCCCAAAAGAGCTCCACAAATTTTAAATTGTGCATAAAATGTTTTTCTATTTATAGTAACATTAACCTT
>NW_018408400.1:70637-78497 GCF_002113885.1 Mizuhopecten yessoensis | reverse complement strand
CATAGCCGGGTGACGCATGGACAACACATGTAAAAACAAGATAGACGGTCGACCCATGGACACCACACGTCACAACAACATAGACAGTGACACATAGACACCACACGTAACAACAAGATAGACGGGTAACACATGGACACCTCACGTAACAACAAGATAGACGGGTGACACATGGACACGTCACGTCACAACAAGATATACATTGACACATAGACACCACACGTAAAAACAACATAGACGGGTGACGCATGGACAATACACGTCACAACAAGATAGACGGTCGACACATGGACACCTCACGTAACAACAACATATACGGTGACACATGGACACCACACGTAACAACACGATAGACCAGTGACACATTGATACCACAAGTCATAACAACATAGACGGTGACAAATGGACACCACACGTCACAACAAGATAGACGGTCGACACATGGACACCTCACGTAATAATAAGATAGACGGGTGACACATGGACACCACACGTCACAACAACATAGACGGGTGACACATGGACACCTCACGTAACAACAACATAGACGGGTGACACATGGACACCACACGTCACAATAACATACACGTCACAACAAGATAGACGGTCGACCCATGGACACCACACGTAACAACAAGAAACATAGACAGGTGACACATGGACACCACACTTAAACATAGACGGGTGACACATGGAAACCTCACATAACACCAAGATAGCCGGTCGACACATGGACCCCTCACTTAACAACAAGATAGACTGGTGAAACATTGATACCACACGTCAAAAGAAGATAGACGGTCGATACATGGACATCACACGTCACAACAAGATAAACGGGCGACACATTGATACCAGACGTGAAAACAACATAGACAGGTGACACATGGACACCTCGAGTAACAACAAGATAGACGGTCGGCACTTGGACACCACACGTCAAAACAAGATAGACGGTCGACACATGGACACCTCACGTAACAACAAGATAGACGTTCGACACATGGACACCACACGTCACAACAAGATAGACGGTCGACACATAGTCACCTCGCGTAACAACAAGATAGACGGTCGACCCATGGACACCACACGTCACAACAAGATAGACGGTCGACACATGGACACCACACGTCACAACAAGATAGATGGTTGACACATGACACCACACGTAACAAAAAGATAGACGGGTGACACATGGACACCACACGTAACAACAAGATAGACGGGTGACACATGGACACCTCACGTAACAAGAAGATAGACAGGTGACACATGGACACCACACGTAATAACAAGATAGACGGTCGACACATTGATACCAGACGTTACAACAACATAGACGGTCGACACGTGGACATCACATGTAACAACACGATAGACGGTCTACACATGGTTACCGCACGTAACAACAAGATAGACGGGTGACACATGGACACCACTAGTCAAAACGACATAGACGGGTGACTCATGGACATCACACGTAACAATAAGATAGACGGGTGACACATGGACACCACACGTAACGACAAGATAGGCAGGTGACACATGAACACCTCACGTAAAAAAGAAGATAGACAATAAAACATAGACACCACACATAACAACAAGATACACTGTCGACACATGGACACCTCACATAACAACAAGATAGACACTGACACATGGACAACACATAACAACAAGATAAACTGTCGACACATGGACACCTCACATAACAACAAGATAGACAGTGACACATGGACACCACACATAACAACACGATAGACCGGTGACACATTGATACCACACGTCACAACAAGATAGACGGTCGACACATGGACACCTCACGTAACAAAAAGATAGAACTTCGACACATGGACACCTCACGTAAAAACAAGATAGACGGTGACACATGGACACCACACGTAACAACAAGATAGACGGTCGACACATGGACACCTCACGTAACAAAAAGATAGAACCTCGACACATGGACACCTCACGTAAAAACAAGATAGACGGTGACACATGGACACCACACGTAACAACAAGAGAGACGGGTGACACATGGACACCTCACGTAACAACAAGATAGACAGTGACACATGAACACCTCACGTAACAACAAGATAGACAGTGACACATGGACACCACACGTAACAACAAGATAAACTGTCGACACATGGACACCACACATAACAACACGATATAGAGTGACACATGGACACCACCCATAACAACACGATAGACCGATAACACATTGAAACCACACGTCACAACAAGGTAGACGGTCGACACATGGACACCACACGTAACAATAAGATAAACTGTCGACACATGGACACCACACATAACAATAAGATAAACTGTCGACACATGGACACCACACATAACAACAAGGTAAACTGTCGACACATGGACACCACACATAACAATAAGATAAACTGTCGACACATGGACACCACACATAACAACAAGGTAAACTGTCGACACATGGACACCACACATAACAATAAGATAAACTGTCGACACATGGAGACCACACATAACAACACGATATAGAGTGACACATGGACACCACCCATAACAACACGATAGACCGATAACACATTGAAACCACACGTCACAACAAGATAGACGGTCGACACATGGACACCTCACGTAACAAAAAGATAGAACTTCGACACATCACAACAACATAGACAGTGACACATAGACACCACACGTAACAACAAGATAGACGGGTAACACATGGACACCTCACGTAACAACAAGATAGACGGTGATACATGGACACCACACTAACAACAAGATAGACGGTGACACATGGACACCACACGCAACAACAAGATAGACGGTCGACACATTGAAACCAGATGTCCCAACAACATAGACGGTCGACACATGGACACCACACGTAACAACAAGATATACAGGTGAACCATGGACACCACACGTAACAACAAGATAGACAGTGACACATACATGGACACCACACGTAACAACAAGATAGACGGTTGACACATTGAAACCAGATGTCACAACAACATAGACGGTCGAAACATGGACACCACACGTAACAACAAGATATACAGGTGAACCATGGACACCACACGTAACAACAAGATAGACAGTTGACACATGGCCACCTCACGTAACAACAAGATAGACAGTGACACATGGACACCACACATAACAACACGATAGACCGATAACACATTGAAACCACACGTCACAACAAGATAGACGGTCGACACATGGACACCTCACATAACAACAAGATAGACAGTGACACATGGACACAACACATAACAACACGATAGACCGGTGACACATTGATACCACACGTCAACACATGGACACCACACGTAACAACAAGATAGACGGTCGACTCATTGAACCCAGATGTCACAACAACATAGACGGTCGACACATGGACACCACACGTAACAATAAGATAAACTGTCGACACATGGACACCACACATAACAACACGATAGACCGATAACACATTGAAACCACACGTCACAACAAGGTAGACGGTCGACACATGGACACCACACGTAACAACAAGATAGACGTTCGACACATGGACACCACACGTAACAACAATATAGACAGTTGACACATGGACACCTCACGTAACAATAAGATAGACGGGTGGCAGATTAATACCAGACGTCACAACACGATTGAAAGGTGATACATGGACACCACACGTAACAACAAGATAGACGTTGAGACATGGACACCACACGTAATAACAAGACATGGACACCTCACGTAACAATAAGATAGACGGGTGGCAGATTAATACCAGACGTCACAACACGATTGAAAGGTGATACATGGACACCACACGTAACAACAAGATAGACAGTGACACATGGACACCACACGTCACAATAACATAGAGGGGGGACACATTGATACGAGACGTCACAACAACATAGACGAAGACACATGGACACCACACGTAACAACAAGATAGACCGGTGACACATGGATACCACACCTAACAACAAGATAGACGGTCGACACATGGACACCCCACGTAACAACAAGATATACAGTGACACATGGACACCACACATAACAACACGATAGACCGATGACACATTGAAACCACACGTCACAACAAGATAGACGGTCGACACATGGACACCAGACGTAACAACAATATAAACGGTTGACACATGGACACCTCACGTAACAACAAGATAGACGGGTGGCAGATTCATACCAGACGTCACAACAAGATTGAAAGGTGACACATGGACACCACACGTAACAACAAGATAGATAGTGACACATGGACACCACACGTCACAACAAGATAGATTGGTGACACATTGATACCAGACGTCACAACAATATAGACGGTCGACACATGGACACCACACGTAACAACAAGATAGACGGGTGACACATGGACACCTCACGTAACAACAAGATAGACGGGTGACTTATGGACATCACACGTCACAATAACATAGAGGGGGGACACATTGATACGAGACGTCACAATAACATAGACGAAAACACATGGACACATCACGTAACAACAAGATAGACAGTGACACATACCAGACGTCACAACAAGATTGAAAAGAGACAAATGGACACTACACGTCAAAACGACATAGACGGGTGACTCATGGACACCACACGTCACAACACGTAACAACAAGATAGACGTTGAGACATGGACGCCACACGTAACAACAAGATAGAGGGGTGACACATGGGCACCTCACGTAACAACAAGATAGACGGTGTAACACATGGACACCTCACGTAACAACAAGATAGACGGTGTCACATTGACACCAGATGTTACCACAAGATAGACGGGCGACACATGGACAACACACGTCACAAAAACATAGAGGGGTGACACATTGACACCACACGTAACAACAAGATAGACAGTGACACATACCAGACGTCACAACAAGATTGAAAAGAGACAAATGGACACTACACGTCAAAACGACATAGACGGGTGACTCATGGACACCACACGTCACAACACGTAACAACAAGATAGACCGGTGACCGTCACAACAATATAGACGGTCGACACATGGAAACCACACGTAACAACAAGATAGATAGTTACACATGAACACCACACGTAACAACAAGATAGACGGTGTAACACATGGACACCTCACGTAACAATAAGATAGACGGGTGGCAGATTAATACCAGACGTCACAACACGATTGAAAGGTGATACATGGAGACCACACGTAACAACAAGATAGATAGTTACACATGAACACCACACGTAACAACAATATAGACGAGTGACACATGGACACCACACGTCACAAAAACATAGAGGGGTGACACATTGACACCACACGTAACAACAAGACACACGGTCGACACATGGACACCACACGTAACAACTATAGACGGTCGACACATGGACACCTCACGTAACAAAAAGAAAGAACGTCGACACAAGGACACCTCACGTAACAACAAGATAGACAGTGCCACATGGACAACACACGTAACAACAAGATAGACAGTGCCACATGGACAACACACGTAACAACAAGATAGACGGGTGTCTTATGGACATCACACGTCACAATGACATAGAGGGGGGACACATTGATACGAGACGTCACAAACATGGACACCACACGTAACAACAGTATAGACGGGTGACACATGGGAACCACACGTAACAACAATATAGACGGGTGACACATGGACACAACACGTAACAACAAGATAGACGGACACATTGATACGAGACGTCACAATAACATAGACGAAAACACATGGACCCATCACGTAACAACAAGATAGACGGGTGACTTATGGACACCACACGTCACAATAACATAGAGGGGCATGGACACCACACGTAACAACAGTATAGACGGGTGACACATGGGAACCACACGTAACAACAATATAGACGGGTGACACATGGACACAACACGTAACAACAAGATAGACGGGCGACACATGGACAACACACGTCACAAAAACATAGAGGGGTGACACATTGACACCACACGTAACAACAAGACACACGGTCGACACATGGACACCACACCTAACAAGATAAACGGTCGACACATGAACACCTCACGTAACAACAAGATAGACGGGGACACATGGACACCACACTTAACAACAAGATAGACAGGTGACACATGGACACAACACGTAACAACAAGATAGACGGAGTCACATGGACACATCACGTAACAACAAGATAGACGGTGTAACACATGGACACCTCACGTAACAAAAAGAAAGAACGTCGACACAAGGACACCTCACGTAACAACAAGATAGACAATGAAACATAGACACCACACATAACAACACGATAGACCGGTGACACATTGATACCACACATCACAACAAGATAGACGATCGACACATGGACCCCTCACGTAACAAAAAGATAGAACGTCGACACATGGACAACTCACAAAAATACAAGATAGACGAAGATAGACGGGTGACACATGGACACCTCAGTGACACATGGACACCACACATAACAACAAGATAAACTGTCGACACATGGACACCTCACATAACAACAAGATATACAGTGACACATGGACACCACACGTAATAACAAGATAGACGGTCGACACATGGACACCACACCTAACAAGATAAACGGTCGACACATGAACACCTCACGTAACAACAAGATAGACAATGAAACATAGACACCACACATAACAACACGATAGACCGATGACACATTGATACCACACGTCACAACAAGATAGACAGTGACACATGAACACCACACGTAACCAACACGATAGACCGATAACACATTGAAACCACACGTCACAACAAGGTAGACGGTCGACACATGGACACCACACGCAACAACAAGATAGACAGAGACACATGAACACCACACGTAACAACAATATAGACGGGTGACACATGGACACAACACAACACGATTGAAAGGTGATACATGGACACCACACGTAACAACAGTATAGACGGGTGACACATGGGAACCACACGTAACAACAATATAGACGGGGGACACATGGACACCCCACGTAACAACAAGATAGACAGGTGACACGTGGACACCACACGTAACAACAAGATAGAGGGGTGACACATGGGCACCTCACGTAACAACAAGATAGACAATGAAACATAGACACCACACGTAACAACAAGATAGACGGAGTCACATGGACACATCACGTAACAAAAAGATAGACGGGTGACACATGGACACAACACGTAACAACAAGATTGACCGGTGACACATTGATACCACACATCACAACAAGATAGACGATCGACACATGGACCCCTCACGTAACAAAAAGATAGAACGTCGACACCTGGACACCTCACGTAACAACAAGATAGACGGGGACACATGGACACCACACTTAACAACAAGATAGACAGGTGACACATGGACACAACACGTAACAACAAGATTGACCGGTGACACATTGATACCACACATCACAAGATAGACCGGTGACACATTGATACCACACATCACTACAAGATAGACGATCGACACATGGACACCTCACGTAACAAAAAGATAGAACGTCGACACATGGACACCTCACAAAAATACAAGATAGACGGTTGACACATGGACACCACACGTAACAACAAGATAGACAGTGACACATGGACACCACACGTAACAACAATATAGACGAGTGACACATGGACACCACACGTAACAACAAGATAGACGGTGACACATGGACACCACACTTAACAACAAGATAGACAGGTGACACATGGACACAACACGTAACAACAAGATAGACCGGTGACACATTGATACCACACATCACAACAAGATAGACGATCGACACATGGACACAA
>NW_018408400.1:41796-68954 GCF_002113885.1 Mizuhopecten yessoensis | reverse complement strand
CACCACACGTAACAACAAGATAGACAGTGACACATGGACACCACAGGCCACAACAAGATAGACGGTCGACACATGGATACCTCACGTAACAACAAGATAGACGGGTGACACATTGATACCACACGTCACAACAAGATAGACGGTCGACACATGGACACCCCACGTAACAACAAGATAGACGTCGCAGGGGTCAAATAGAGCAAACATCTTCTGTTGAAGAACTGAAAGATATTGAGTCATTATATTTGGGTTGTAGCTTCCTGAGATGAAGCCCAACAAAGTTAATGATGAAAATAACAGACATGCTGCCAAGGTCACAGGGGTCAAATATGTAAAAAAAAATATACTTTAAACGACTTCTTCTGAAGAATGGAAAGACCTAGTTTCAATATATTTGGCTGGTAGCTTCCTCGATTAGAGCCCAACAAGCTTCGCGAATGTAAATGACCTTGACCTATTTTCAAGGTCACAGGGGTCAAATATGTCAAACATTTCAAACGACTTTTTGCTGAAATACCGAAAGGCATAAAATCTTAATATTTTGGTGGTAGCTTCCTGTCGTGGAGCCCAATTATATGTGCGAATGAAAATAAACTTAACCTACTTTCAAGGTCGCATGGGTCAAATATGTCAAAAACCTTAAGCGACTTTTGAATAAGAACTGAAAGGTGTATAATCATGATATTTGGCTAGCAGCTCTCTGGGAGAAACCCTTACGAAGTTTGCAAATGAAAATTACCTTTACCCACTTTCAAGGGTCAAATTATTCAAACTTTAAAAGTTTGAGAATAATAGCAGGTGAGCGATGCAGGCCCACTGGACTTCTTGTTTTTATCTCGTTCGATCTTATCTTATTCACCTGCAATTAATATATTTTCTTTTCGTCAATTGTATTTTTGATGTTATATAATTCGCGATAGTACATTGTACATAAAAATATAATTAACATCGTGAAAATCGTTTTCTTCTTGATTTAGCACAGACTACATTATTGACACGAAAGTATTCAAACGTAGCTATATGTCATTTTAATTTGAGGTCCAACACGAGATATCTACAAAACTGAATATCAAGGATTTTGGATATTTTTCAGACTAATAAGTAGCGAGGGGGTAAAGGTCAGTTACCAGTAACTGAGCAAATCTGGTGATGTGGTAGTCCCAGGATAAGAGTATGTACATCCCAATCACGGCTTGTCCAACCCGTGCAAGCTCGGGGATATAATAGCCTGCTGTATCCCACTGCATGATCGTAAGAGGCGACTAATGTGTCGTATAGGGCGACTAATGTATCGTATAGGGCGACTAAGGTATCGTATAGGGCGACTAATGTATCGTATAGGGCGACTAATGTACCGTAAAGGGCGACTAATGTATCGTATAGGGCGACTTATGTATCGTATAGGGCGACTAATGTATCGTAAAGGATGATCGTAAGAGGCGACTAATGTGTCGTATAGGGCGACTAATGTATCGTATAGGGCGACAAATGTATCGTAAAAGGCGACTAATGTATCGTAAAGGGCGACTAATGTATCGTATAGGGCGACGTATGTATCGTATAGGGCGACTAATGTATCGTATAGGGTGACTAATGTATCGTATAGGGCGACTAATGTATCGTAAAGGGCGACTAATGTATCGTATAGGGCGACTTATGTATCGTATAGGGCGACTAATGTATCGTAAAGGGCGACTAATGTATCGTATAGGTCGACTAATGTATCGTATAGGGCGACTAATGTATCGTAAAAGGCGACTAATGTATCGTATAGGGCGACTAATGTATAGTATAGGGCGACTAATGTATCGTAAAGGGCGACTAATGTATCGTATAGGTCGACTAATGTATCGTATAGGGCGACTAATGTGTCGTATAGGGCGACTAATGTATCGTATAGGGCGACAAATGTATCGTAAAAGGCGACTAATGTATCGTATAGGGCGACTAAGGTATCGTATAGGGCGACTAATGTATCGTATAGGGCGACAAATGTATCGTAAAAGGCGACTAATGTATCGTAAAGGGCGACTAATGTATCGTATAGGGCGACTAATGGATCGTATAGGGCGACTAATGTATCGTATAGGGCGACCAATGTATCGTATAGGGCGACTAATGTATCGTATAGGGTGACTAATGTATCGTATAGGGCGACTAATGTATCGCATAGGGCGACTAATGTATCGTATAGGGCGACTAATGTACCGTAAAGGGCGACTAATGTATCGTATAGGGCGACTTATGTATCGTATAGGGCGACTAATGTATCGTAAAGGATGATCGTAAGAGGCGACTAATGTGTCGTATAGGGCGACTAATGTATCGTATAGGGCGACTAATGTGGGGCCTTTGCAGAATCGGGTTTTTTCTTCTATGTCTTCATTAAGGACTTCTTGTCCTTCGTAATACACATGTTTTTCTTGTCGTATTTTCGTGTCGTCATTTCCGTATTGCGTATCGGGCATTCCATTACCGTAGTGTAAATTATGGTAACACCGGGTAAACAATAGTACACGTGCGTGACGATGATATGTCAACACCCGATATCGAGACTTAACTTGGAAATGTGTAATCACACGTACTTCAAAAATAAAGCTTATGATACAAAGACATTAATTAACTCACGGGAAAACACTAAAAACCCTGACATACGATCAGACGACGTCAAGAAGGTCGTATATGAGGCGGATGGAATTTAGACTGATGTGTTTTGTTTACCGACCTCACCTGTACGTATCACGTGCTAACAGTAGCTTACAAGCTCTTGGTTGCTACGACTTTTGTTGTCGAACGAGTTACGCTCTGTCAGAGAATCGGTTCGCAAATGCAATAACAATAGCTCTGTGAAAATAGTGGTTTGTAAAATATCAAGATTCCAGTGCATGTGCGTGCACATAATAACGGCATGTAACGGGGTGGTTTTACAAATAACCAAAAGTTCTTTATTTTTATTCCATTTCCACAGCACAGATATAACATGGTTCAATATCCTAGTGTATAGGTAGATACATATACAGTACACTCTGTAAACAAACACAAAAGACTACATTTAGCACAACGAATCACAAGTACAATACATATAATAAAGGGACATAACTCTTACAAACTAATTACTGTACTGCCTACTATTTCATACTGTTACAATTACACAGCATACATGGCAATTACTTTACAATATTTTACAATTATTCTTTCTCAATTATATATCATTACAAATAGTTACATAGTAATCTACTGACCAATTAATACAAAAGAAATAAGAAAGAAAATGATAAACCTAACTTTAACAACTAAAGTTAGAATATAGCTTTCATCGAGATATAAATTATTTAAAATGTACATATCACGCACCTGTGTATGGCACAGAGCCAGGAATTAGGAAACCGATGTCATCAAACCGCTAATCACTTAGTACTGAATAATTCGATCTATAAATAAAATAAAACCATTCTCTTAAAAATGGTATATGTCAATATACAGATATATATACTTTAGTAAACATTATTGTTCTTCCTAGTGTAATAATAGTCATGAGGATCCAAACATGAAATACACTAAATATAATAAATACATATTACTTGGTCAATTATTTAAACCTCACATAATTATAAATAAATTCCATTTAACAATTGTTTAGAAACTACCAATATATTTAAATTAACTAGAACCCTAGCCCAATTTATTTTAAATGTGAAGAAATTATTAATATTAGATAATAGAGAAAACTTACTGTCAAAAGATGTATGTATCGGTGTCCAAATCAACATGTCTGCTCTCTTACAAAATCTTTCACAAAACTGACAATGAAATCCCGCCAAAAGTGACCAATATATGACTGACCAATAAAAACAGAAATCTATACAAAATATCTGACCAATGAAAATAGACTATAAACAATAACACACTGGACCTTACATAACCACTCCATGGGATAATATACAGGTAAAGACAGGTAGACATCACAGGTAAGGATCACACCACAGGACATGTTCATCATAATATCAGCACATACAAATAACATGCTGGACACAACATAGAATATAACGCAGAGTATTCAATTAATATAAAATACAATAAAATATGACTCTGCTACATTCTCCCCATCCTGCGAAAAATGTCGTCCTCGACTAGGAGATATACTGAAGCAGTAACAATTAGCAAATCATGTAATATCAATTATACAATAGATGGACATATATATAGACTTGGTTAAATATAAGACAAATCTTTAGTACAAATCCGAAAGTAACAGTCCAAAATATGGAACAATGTCTAGGTAACTTTGCCCGACAAAATACTAAGGAAAGTAGCCACAATTTGTCCATCTTGCTCTGTCAATTAACTCTGTTAGGAACTTTGCCCTTAATTTCCAAACAGGATCCTGCTGTTGCTGTTGCTGCTGCAGCATAGAAAATTCTCCTTTCCGCATCCATACAGGTGTCACTCTATTCCTTTGCGACCTTCGGGGTGCAACAGGTGATTCCTGTGTGATGTGTGGAATGTCCTCTGGTGTGGCTAACTCGTCCTCCAGTTGCTGCAATTCCTCAGGCTCATCTTCAGAGACCCTGCTGGTAGTAGGTCCGGAGTCGATGTCGGATTGGACATCAGCCCCTGATATCAGCACTCCCTCCTCCTCTGAAGGTGACGAGGTTGACCCTTTATCACATGAAGGTCCATGCCTGAGTCTGTATCTCAACTTTCTTGGAGTCGGTTTTGGTTTCCTGGGAGTCGGGATTGGTTGCCTTTGCCTGGTATCTATACATCCAATAGGCAGAAGGAGGTTTCTGTACAATGTCCTAATCCGTCCTTCTCCGTTCTCCTTCCTAACTGTATTGGCTGGTATGTCTGTATTAGGCTGTCCAGTAACAATATATGGGTCCTCCTCCCACTTGTTGGTTAGCTTATGTTTTCACTCAAAGGCAAGTATCTTAACTAGCACCCTGTCACCAATGTTTAACACGGCCTCCCTGACACGGCTATCATAGTGATTCCTCTGTCTGTTCTTAGCCTGTGCAGAGTGTTTGGCTGCTAGATCATAAGCATACAACAGTCGTTGTCTCAAATCATCCACATATTTTGTCATAGAGCTCATGTTTGGTCCTGTTTCAATCCCAAAGGCAAGATCCACTGGTAAACGAGGATTCCGTCCAAACATGAGAAAATATGGGCTTTGTCCTGTTGACTCTTTACAGGGGGAGTTATATTCATGAACCATACTGGTGACATGAGCTTTCCAGTTCTGTTTCTGGTCTGGTGAAAGTGTTCACAGCATTCCGAGTAAAGTTCTGTTGAAACGCTCACAGAGTCCATTCCCCATCGGATGATATGAAGTTGTATGTGATTTCTCCACTCTGGTGATTTTACATAGGTCCTTCATCAGGTTACTCTCAAAGTTTGGTCCCTGGTCAGAATGGATCCTGTGAGGTAATCCGTAGTGTACAACGAAATGGTTAAAGAAAACTTGTGCAGTTGTTCGAGCTGTCATGTTCGTAGTTGGTACAGCAACGGCATATCTCGTAAAATGATCTGTCATAACGAGGATGTTTTCAATGCCACCTTTAGAGGTCTCCAACGAGAGAAAGTCCATGCAAACAAGCTATAACGGTTGATGCGTATTGATTGACACAAGGGGTGTACAAATCCTAGCTGGTGTCTTCCTAAGTAAACATCTAGCACAATTCTTTACCCACTCGTCAACATACCAATCCAGTAAAATCAGTCTCGAACCATGGATAAAGTCCTGTCGCGTCCTTGATGTCCAAAATCATCATGCACCATCGTGAGTACAGTAGAGATCCTGGAACAATCTGGGTCTTGACATTAGTATCCTCTTTGACGTCACGGCACAATATATCATCTCTGATTTTCAGCTTCTCAAAATTCTTCAACATAGTCTGATGTCCAGGTAAACAAGGCAGATCCCCTCGACGTGGTTTATTTCCAGACTGTACAAGTGGCATCCAGTATCCCGTAAGTGGATCATTTATCTGTTCATCATGTAATCCTAGAATAGGCTGGGTAACTGAAGCTGGCATAGTCAGAGGTACCTGAGCCGACATAGCAATGGTTTCTATGTATGAAGTAGTACTGATGCTCTTGCTGAGTGCCTGGATAACATCCTTGGAAATCTTCACTGAATCATCATCTGTGCTTAGTGAAGGATGTAGGGACATGCTGTCGGCATCAGCATTGTTGATACCAGGTCTGTACTGGATATCAAAGTCATACTTAGCCAAGGCTGCTATCCATCTCTGTGAAGTGGCATCCAGCTTAGCAGAGAACAACACATACGTCAAAGGATTGTTGTCTGTGATGATAGTAAAAGGGCAAGCGATGAGGTAGTCTAAAAACTTATCCGTTACTGTCCATTTCAAAGCGAGGAACTCCATTTTGTGTGCTGGGTAACGTCTCTCAGCTTTATTTAATCCTCGACTGGCCTATGCTATCACACGCTTGACATCCTCCTGATACTGGTATAGTATGGCCCCTAATCCCAATCCAGAGGCATCAGTGTGTAGAACGAAAGGTTCGAAAAGTCAGGATAACTAACTATGGGTGGTCCGGTGAGACATGTTTTGAGCTCCTGAAAGGCGTCTTCTTGGTCCTCTCCCCATATCCATGGATGTAGATCCTGGTCCTGCTTCTTACACTTCCTTCCTGTCTTCTTTTCAGGTTGTGTCATAATGTCGGTAAGAGGCCGGGCTATGCGGGAGAAATTCTTGATAAAGCGACGATAGTATCCCAAAAAAATCCTAAGAACTTTCTCACTTCATCTGAATTCTCAGGACGTGGCCATGTTGTCACTTTCTCGATCTTCTCGGGATCCGGCTCTATTCCAGGTTCTGAAACAATATGTCCCACATTGTTTACCTTGCGACGGAAGCGTTGTAGGTGCTCCTCAAAAGTGCCTGAGAAAATCATCGATGTAAACAAGGCAAATCTTTGTATGCAGTCCCTGCAATGCCTCTTCCATCAGCCGTTGATATGTTGCCGGGGCATTCGCCAATCCAAAGGGCATACGGGTGTAATCATAGAACCCTAACGGTCCTACAGTAAAAGCTGTACGGTCCTTATGTTCTGGATAAAGTTCTACCTGGTGATATCCAGAGATCATATCCACAACTGAGAAGAATGTATAACCAGCAAGCGAGTCCAATGTCTCATCTATGCGTGGTAAGGCATAAGCGTCTTTTACAGTCCTCTCATTTAACTGACGATAGTCAACACAAAGGCGGAGCTTTCCATTCTTCTTTCGAACAAGTACAACGTTTGATGACCACGGGGAATGGGAACGACGTTTGACCCCAGCAGCAAGTAACTGATGAAGATGTGTCCTTACTTTATCAAACATTGACGGCGCAATGCGTCGACATCTCTGTTTGAAGGGTATTTAATTAGTAGGTTCAATCATGTGGGTCACTAATGATGCATGTCCTATATCTGTATCACCAGTAGAGAAGATATGGCGATGTTGATACGTTGGTGATGTGGACCTTGGCAATTCCCTTCCTATCGTATTGGTAAGGAACCAGAGATGGGGTTATATCCAAATCATCTGGTATACAGGAGCCTGGAGTTGGTTGGAGAAGAGCACAAACTGTGGGGTATGCTAAATTCTTCCTTGTAAACCCATCTATGGTGACCTGAGAGTTAGAAGGTATGATAACCGGTTTGTCTTCAGCACTTCTTACAACAGCTAGACGATGGTTGTGTTTCTCCAACTCCTTGTCCCGCAATGTCATACATCTAAAAGCTAAGTATAACGGTGTTGTAAGTCTTGCTTTTTGTAGGAATGTCTGTCCATATTCATCCCTAACTCGGTGCAGCATCATATTCAAAATGTTGGTACCAAGAAGTATAGGCACTGATAAATTATAGGGGCTATCAGGAACCACTAAAAATACACCTCTATCAATATATAGTTGTCCTCACCATGAAGGCCTGTTCCATCAAAAGTAATGGGAGCTTCTACGAATCCTTCATATGGAAGATCCAGGCCATCTGCACACTCTATTTTAAGAATGGTGTCCAATGGTTTCATTTCTCTGAATATAAACTCTCATAGACACTGAAGAGCTCTGACTAAATGGCCTTCCATCATAAAAGAAACCTCTGTCGGTGGTCCAAGTAAATCTGGAGGCTGATGAGTGGTGTCATGGTTCCCTCGTATCTTCTGGCCTATCGTCTGCCCCTTGACGATGGCCTCTGTCCGTTTAAAAATGTCCTCATATGATCAAGTCTTACCCTGCAGCCAAGGGCTATATGTCCAATTTGACCACATCGGTAACATACGGGTTCCGGACTATCATCATGAGTAGGAGGTACTGACGGGTTAGCATACTGCTGGGTTCTATCACCAGGTGATGGTTGTTGGTAGGTCTGAGTAGAGTGGCTGTCTCTCTGCCATCCATGGGACTGGTTAATTTTGATACATGCGATAGCCTATGGTTACATATGTACCTGACATGTTAACAAATATATACCATGCGTAAGCGGGCTATGGAATGATGTCCAAAGTGTACATGATTGAGAGTAATTTTGTTCCATAAAAGAACAGTAAATTGACAATTAAATAAAGTAATTTAATTCATTTCCGTCGTTTTTGGAATAGTAAAGAAAATAAGTGTCATTGTATAAATTCTATCCCTCTGCAAAAAGTTCCGATCTTTTTCAAGGTAGACAACTCTCACCAGGATCAAAAATATTGTAAAATGTAAAATAAATTAATTATAAAGACTTTGTGTATATTTGGTTCAATTTTTGAATCTTTTTGTATGAAACTATATGTCCTGTTTGCTTTTAGCTTGTATTTAGTAACTTTTATCCATACAATTTCAATAAAAAAACGCTTTTTGTAACATGTTGTAGATATTTTATGTTAAATAAAACATTTGTAGGGTTGGTTAGCAATGTTCCTTCTCATTATTTTATTGTTGTTATAGTTTTGAACAATGCCATACGCTCAAAAAATGTGAAAGTGTTGAATTTGACAAAAAAAATCCCCAGTTTATCGGAATGCTTAGATTTTCATAAAATCATCTCTACATAGTGACATAACAATTATGTGAAACTTTCGTTGAGTTCTGCTGGCTAATTGCGAAAGGGTGGAGCCTCCTTAAGAGGATATGAAAGAGACCAAAAGTGATCGGCTGCCCCATTGCACTACCTGGGATCTTTTTCGTTTCCTACCTTTCCTGTCTCTCTTTCTTTCTTTTCTATTTACTTTCTCTTCCTGTTGTTGTCTCCCTAGGCACCCGTCCTCAAATGACCCTGGCTGTTTTCTCCCTAGGCACCCGTCCTCAAATGACACTGGCTGCTGTCTCCCTAGGCACCCGTCCTCAAATGAATCTGGCTGTTGTCTCCCTAGGCACTCGTCCTCAAATGACCCTGGCTGTTGCTAGGACGTTAAACCCCCAAAAAACAAAAAAACACGGAGTGTGTCTTGGTTTACAGAATCAATTCCCTCTACTAAGATCATCCGGCTTTGGTTTACAGAATATATTCCCTCTACTAAGATAATCCGGCCTTGGTTTACAGAGACTATTCCCTCTACTAAGATAATCCGGCCTTGGTTTATATAAATAATTCCCTCTACTAAGATAATCTGGCCTTGGTGTACAGAATATATTCCCTCTACTAAGATAATGCGGCCTTGGTTTACAGAATATATTCCCTCTACTAAGATAATCCGGCCTTGGTTTACAGAATCTATTCCCTCTACTAAGATAATCCGGCCTTGGTTTACAGAATCTATTCCCTCTACTAAGATAATCTGGCCTTGGTTTACAGAATTTTTTTCCTCTACTAAGATAATCCGGCCTTGGTTTACAGAATCTATTCCCTCTACTAAGATAATCCGGCCTCGGTCAGTTATACATGTTCATGTATGTACCAGTTTTAAAGAATCTTTCAGGTTTATCATTGGTGTACAACCAAAATGTAGGCTTCTTTCAATATCGCAAAGCAGTTAATGAACTACCGAACAAGGACGCCCTGAAAGTTTGTAAAGTTGGTGCTGCAGTCACCCTTGTTACGAAGAAGAGAACTTTCCAGACAGACTTTGGTTCGAACCCGGGACCCTCCGAAATCTACTCGGACGCTCTGCCAATTGAGCTACCTGGTCGCCAACGATCGACTGACCCAGTCCAGTGCCGCTACATTTTAATTTGATAAGTCACAATGTTGCCCACGTGGTTCTGAAGCTCTGTCAGTCGGCTTAAGTTAACTAGTTCGGACTAGTCACAATGTTGCCCACATGGT
The DNA here is from genome assembly GCF_002113885.1 of Mizuhopecten yessoensis. NCBI lineage: Eukaryota > Metazoa > Mollusca > Bivalvia > Pectinida > Pectinidae > Mizuhopecten > Mizuhopecten yessoensis. Next base: position 58,691 of record NW_018408400.1, on the reverse strand, counting down.
TCTGAAGCTCTACCATTCGGCTTCAGTTAACTAGTTCGGACTAGGCACAATGTTGCCCACATGGTTCTGGAGCTCTGCCATTCGGCTTCAGTTAACTAGTTCGGACTAGGCACAATTTTGCCCACGTGGTTCTGAAGCTCTGTCAGTCTGCTTTAGTTAACTAGTTCGGACTAGTAACAATGTTGCCCACGTGGTTCTGAAGCTCTACCATTCGGCTTCAGTTAACTAGTTCGGCCTAATCACAATGTTGCCCACATGGTTCTGGAGCTCTGCCATTCGGCTTCAGTAAACTAGTTCGGACTAGTCACAATGTTGCCCACGTGGTTCTGAAGCTCTGTCAGTCTGCTTTAGTTAACTAGTTCGGACTAGTAACAATGTTGCCCACGTGGTTCTGAAGCTCTACCATTCGGCTTCAGTTAACTAGTTCGGACTAGGCACAATGTTGCCCACATGGTTCTGGAGCTCTGCCATTCGGCTTTAGTTAACTAGTTCGGACTTGTCACAATGTTGCCCACATGGTTCTGGAGCTCTGCCATTCGGCTTTAGTTAACTAGTTCGGACTAGTCACAATGTTGCCCACGTGGTTCTGAAGCTCTGTCAGTCGGCTTTAGTTAACTAGTTCGGACTTGTCACAATGTTGCCCACATGCTTCTGAAGCTCTGCCATTCGGCTTCAGTTAACTAGTTCGGACTAGGCACAATTTTGCCCACGTGGTTCTGAAGCTCTGCCAGTCGGCTTTAGTTAGCTAGTTCGGACTAGTCACAATGTTGCCCACCTGGTTCTGAAGCTCTGCCATTCGGCTTCAGTTAACTAGTTCGGACTAGGCACAATTTTGCCCACGTGGTTCTGAAGCTCTGTCAGTCTGCTTTAGTTAACTAGTTCGGACTAGTAACAATGTTGCCCACGTGGTTCTGAAGCTCTACCATTCGGCTTCAGTTAACTAGTTCGGACTAGGCACAATGTTGCCCACATGGTTCTGGAGCTCTGCCATTCGGCTTTAGTTAACTAGTTCGGACTAGGCACAATTTTGCCCACGTGGTTCTGAAGCTCTGCCAGTCGGCTTTAGTTAACTAGTTCGCACTGGATAACATTGTCTGAGTGAAAAACACAAAAGGGATCAATTTGATTAGAAATAACGCAATCTCCATGACAATAATCAGTAATTGTTTATAATCTAAACTTACATAGTCATTTCCTCTTTATGACGTAACAATATTTTACTGCCTTTCAAACAGTATTACGAGTATTGGTTTCTGTTACACGTGCAGTATAGGCCCATATAGACATATTCTGCTTGTTTATGCAGATTTATGCTTGTTGAAAGCGGACATTATGGTGCGGTGCGCTTTAAAGAAAGCTTCAAGGATGTGACCATTGTGTGATGCGGTCTGCTGCGTCACAAGCTGCTACGGTGTTGAAACATGCAGGTTGATTTCAAAGCTAATTTTAAATGATTAAATTTGATATTGTTTTAGTGACTATATGATATGCATCATTGACAGAAGTTTCAATATGAAAATGAAGATTATTTATAGTAATATTACAGCGTAAGGGAGATGGCGAGCTTAAAGTTTTATAACTTTTGTCTAATCCCTTTTGTATTTTTTGCAAATAAAATATGATTAAATCAAAATAGAAATATTCACCACAACTCAATCACGTGGTGTCTAATTGTGACGTTGTCTTGTTACCCACGACGTCACAAGTGTGCGACGCTGCGCCTAGATACCGGGATGTGGAATGGGGTGTGTATCCTCAGCAGCAAAGGCACCCGACGATGAGTCAGAGGACGCGTTTAACAAAGACCTCACCCCCGGGGCGACCCCCTACACAGGAGAGGAACAAAAGCTCATGAACGAAGTACTGGAGGAAGAGGAAAGAACTACCGATTCACAGCAGTCTGAGTAAGGCAGTATCTCACCTCCTCTGTGTTCAGGACCATGGCCATCGAAATTTATAGGACAGAAACTGTGATAAAATTGTATCGAGGGTGTACAAAATATTAGTCGGTGAGCCATCATTGTGTGAGTAAATGGCAATGACCAGTTCGTGTGAACGCTCTAAACACACCAGGCAGCGGACATTACGTGAACTGTAGGGTCTACATAGCAATAACATCGGAGTTATCTTTATACTGAAGATCGAAACCAAGTCAAGAGGCTTAGCTGAATTTTAATTAAAGAAAACGATCATCTCCTTTATTTTCTAACATGTCTTCACGATGGAGTTTATTAGGGGAAGTAAGACAAATGGATTGCGTGTTTACCAATTAAAATGTGGCTAATATTTACATGTCCTCAATAAAATTGACTTTAAAGTCTAATCTCTATTCGAAAAGTGGTGGTTAGCTTTGTATTGTTATAATAATAAATGATGTAGCACACAATCGTTTTTGTTTAAAATCTTTTCAATAATTAAACAAGTGTTCCGTGGGCCTTTACAGTCATCTTAGTTGTAGTCTCTCTGTAACCTAGCATCTTCAGTACCTTTTATCTGTAACCCGTCTCTGTAACCTGTATCTGTAACCTATATCTGTAACCTGTATCTGTAACCTATATCTGTAACCTGTATTTGTAACCTGTATCTGTAACCTATATCTGTAGCCTGCATCTGTAACCTGTATCTGTAACCTATATCTGTAGCCTGTATCTGTAACCTATATCTGTAACCTGTATTTGTAACCTGTATCTGTAACATTTATCTGTTACATGGATCTGTAACCTATATCTGCAACCTGTATCTGTAACCTTTATCTGTAACCTGTATATCTGTAGCCTGTATACCTGTGACCTATATCTGTAAACCCCTCTCTGTAACCTATATCTGCAACCTGCATCTGTAACCTATATCTGTAACCTGTATTTGTAACCTGTATCGGTAACCTATATCTGTAGCCTGTATATGTGACCTATATCTATAAACCCGTCTCTGTAACCTGTATCTGTAGCCCGTATCTGTAACCTGTATTTGTAACCTGTATCTGTAGCCTGTATCTGTAACCTGTATCTGTAACATGTATCTGTTACATGGATCTGTAACCTATATCTGTAACATGTATCTGTAACCTGTATATGTGACCTATATCTGTAAACCCGTCTCTGTAACCTATATCTGTAACATGTATCTGTAACCTGTTTCTGTGACCTATATCTGTAACCTGTATCTGTAACCTGTAACCTGTAACCTGTATCTGAAACCTTTATCTGTAGCCTGTATATGTTACCTGTATCTGTTACATTTATCTGTAGCCTGTATACCTGTGACCTATATCTGTAACCTGTATCTGTAACCTTTATCTGTAACATGTATCTGTAACCTGTATATGTGACCTGTATCTGTAAACCCGTCTCTGTAACCTATAAATGTAACATGTATCTGTAGCCTGTATCTGTAACCTGTATCTGTAACCTGTATCTGTAATCTGTATATGTAACATGAATCTGTAACCTGTATCTGTTACCTGTATCTGTTACATTTATCTGTAGCCTGTATATCTGTGACCTATATCTGTAACCTGTATCTGTGACCTATATCTGTAACCTGTATCTGTAACCTTTATCTGTAACATGTATATGTAACCTGTATCTGAAACCTATATCTGTAACCTGTATCTGTAACCTGTATATGTAACCTGTATCTGTAACCTGTATCTGTTACCTGTATCTGTTACATTTATCTATAGCCTGTATCTGGGACCTATATCTGTAACCTGTATCTGTGACCTATGTATGTAACCTGTATCTGTAACCTTTATCTGTAACCTGTATATCTGTAGCCTGTATATGTGACCTAAATCTGTAACCTGTATCTGTAACCTGTATCTGTAACCTGTATCTGTAACCTATATCTGTAGCCTGCATCTGTAACCTGTATCTGTAACCTGTATCTGTAATCTATATCAGTAATCGGTATCTGAAACCTGTATCTATAGCCTTCATCTGAACCCTGAATCTGTAACCTGTATCTGTAACTTATATATGTAACCTATATCTGTAACCTGTATCTGTAACCTGTATATGTAACCTGTATCTGTAACCTGTATCTGTTACCTGTATCTGTTACATTTATCTATAGCCTGTATCTGGGACCTATATCTGTAACCTGTATCTGTGACCTATGTATGTAACCTGTATCTGTATCCTTTATCTGTAACCTGTATATCTGTAGCCTGTATATGTGACCTAAATCTGTAACCTGTATCTGTAACCTGTATCTGTTACCTGTATCTGTAACTTATGTATGTAATCTGTATCTGTAGCCTGTATCTGTAACCTGTATCTGTAACCTGTATCTATAACCTGTATCTATAACCTGTATCTGTAACTTATATATGTAACCTATATCTGTAACCTGTATCTGTAACATATATCTGTAACATGTATCTGTAACCTGTATCTGTGACCTATATCTGTAACCTGTATCTGTGACCTATATCTGTAACCTGTATCTGTGACCTATATCTGTAACCTGTATCTGTGACCTATATCTGTAACCTGTATCTGTAACCTGTATATGTAACCTGTATCTGTAACCTGTATCTGTTACCTAAATCTGTAACCTGTATCTGTAACCTGTATCTGTAACTAATATATGTAACCGATATCTGTAACCTGTATCTGTAACATATATCTGTAACATGTATCTGTAACCTGTATCTGTAACCTATATCTGTAGCCTGCATCTGTAACCTGTATCTGTAACATGTATCTGTAACCTGTATCTGTGACCTATATCTGTAACCTGTATCTGTAACCTTTATCTGTAACATGTATATGTAACCTGTATCTGAAACCTATATCTGTAACCTGTATCTGTAACCTGTATATGTAACCTGTATCTGTAACCTGTATCTGTTACCTGTATCTGTAACTTATGTATGTAATCTGTATCTGTAGCCTGTATCTGTAACCTGTATCTGTAACCTGTATCAGTAATCGGTATCTGTAACCTATATCTGTAACATGTATCTGTAACCTGTACCTGTGACCTATATCTGTAACTTATATATGTAATCTGTATCTGTAGCCTGTATCTGTAACCTGTATCTGTAACCTGTATCTGTAACCTATATCTGTTACCTGCATCTGTAACCTGTATCTGTAACCTGTATCTGTAGCCTGCATCTGTAACCTGTATCTGTAACCTGTATCTGTAACTAATATATGTAACCAATATCTGTAACCTGTATCTGTAACATATATCTGTAACATGTATCTGTAACCTGTATCTGTAACCTATATCTGTAGCCTGCATCTGTAACCTGTATCTGTAATCTGTATCTGTGGCCTGTATCTGTAACATGTATCTGATACATGGATCTGTAACCTATATCTGTAACATGTATCTGTAACCTGTATCTGTGACCTATATCTGTAACCTGTATCTGTAACCTGTATCTGTTACCTGTATCTGTAACTTATGTATGTAATCTGTATCTGTAACCTGTATCTGTAACCTGTATCTGTAACCTGTATCTGTAACCTGTATCAGTAATCGGTATCTGTAACCTATATCTGTAACATGTATCTGTAACCTATATATGTAATCTGTATCTGTAGCCTGTATCTGTAACCTGTATATGTAACCTGTATCTGTAATCTATATCTTTAACTTATATATGTAACCTGTATCTGAAACCTGCATCTGAAACCTGTATCTGTTACCTGTATCTGTAACCGGTATCTGTAACCTGTATCTGTAACCTGTATCTGTAACCTGTATCTGTAACCTGTATCTGTAACCTGTATCTGTAACCTGTATCTGTAACCTGTATCAGTAACCTGTATCTGTAACCTGTATCAGTAATCGGTTTTTGTAACCTATATCTGTAACATGTATCTGTAGCCTGCATCTGAAACCTGTATCTGTAACCTGCATCTGAAACCTGTATCTGTAACCTGTATCTGTAACTTATATATGTAATCTGTATCTGTAGCCTTTATCTGTAACCTGTATCTGTAGCCTGTATCTGAAACCTGTATCTGTAACCTGTATCTATAACCTGTATCTGTAACTTATATATGTCATCTGTATCTGTAGCCTGTATCTGTAACCTATATCTGTAGCCTGCATCTGAAACCTTTATCTGTAGCCTGCATCTGAAACCTATATCTGTAGCCTGTATCTGTAACCTGTATCTATAATCTGTATCTGTATCCTGTATCTGTAACCTATATATGTAACCTGTATCTGTTACATGTATCTGAAACCTATATTTGTAGCCTGCATCTGTAAGATGTATCTGTATCCTGTATCTGTATCTGTAACCTTTATCTGTAACCTTTATCTGTAACCTGTATCTCTAGCCTAGGAGGTCTGGGATCTCCTCCTCTGTGCCCCACCCTCACCGCTAGTACTATCAAATTATACATATTATAACCAAAAAAACCCCACAGATAACGGTTTCAGTCAGTATAGTACCACGTCGTTTATAGTGCGACACCAGCTTCACGCTGGCAGGGCTTGCTTCTGAATATCATTATACACAATGCAAGCACAATTAAATCACACATTAAATTATGGTCCCAGGATACCCAGGGAGGCTGTACCAGGGTGGATTACTACTGATCCGCCCATTAATTGGTATATACTGAGATCCCAGGAGGTCTGGGGGTCTCCTCCTCTGTGCCCCACCCCAACCGCATTAACCACATCTCTACACTGAACATTTATAAATACCTTATACAAAAAGTAGTTGCGTCCCCCGGGAGATAGGTATATAGGTAAAATGTTATTTCAAAGGTAGATCCATTTCATGATAGATATACCTGTATTTTTACTAGTGGTTTCAAGCACACTTGGTCACGAGGAGTGATTAAATATAATAATTAAAAAATATATATTTCAATTTTTTTAAAGACAATGAAGCATCCTCCTTATAGCATCACTTCATCAGGTGACTAATAACCAATGTTAGCATAAAAGCCTGGCGTGTATACATCCTTTTCATTAGGTGTTGCCATTGTGCATATGTATGCATACTATTTCACAATAAAAGACAAACAGTTAAATCATAATTCATATTTACGACAAAATGAATTAATATTAAATTGCGAACATGCTTGCCTAAAGCCCCCCTCCCCAAAACTTTGACAAGTGGCCATTTTAAGGGCCTGACAAAAACATCAATATTTTAACTGAAAATCTACATTTTTACCACTTTTCTTACAAACTCAGAAAACTATTTTACGCCTCACTCGATCCGTTTGTCAATAGAAATAATGTCCAATACATTCTTGCTTATACGCTCGACAGTGCTTGAAATAGTTTAGTATTACATCTTCAGAAAAGAAAAAAATTAGCCTCACTCCGTTCGGCGGTGAAAGTATAATCCTCCCAATCTCAGCAAAAAAGAAGTTCTATATATATTTGGTGGCAGAAAGTAGTATACATGAAGAACCGACATGTATGGGGCNCCCCCCCGACGAACGATCTGGAAGCCACGCCAGATTAGTTCACCTTGCAAGTAGATGCTGTTAGACAGTTAGACAACCCTTCGCAATATTGCTGTAAATGAAAATGTAGGCCTAATATTGGTATAACCACGGAATTAGATTAGTTATCTAAGTCCGTGGTATAACATATAATTGTACAATGTACATAGCGGTACTGAAAACATACATAAAGTAATTATAATTATATTTATATACATCTAGGTCTAAATAATATTATACGTCCATTGTTATAAGATATGGATATAGAGGCACCCAGTGTCCATAACCTTTCCTATCCTATTAAAGGTCTCTGACAGAACACACGCTTTATACGGCGTCCCTGTCTAATCAAACCGTTTTTGGAAGGGGCACACAAATCCTTAAAATATGTTTTATACCACTTGTACTTGTGTTTGAAAATAGATATGTTTTACACCTAAAAACATTGTAGATTTCCCGCCTTAACAGCATCAGTATCTACGCTCTTCAATGGGAGACAACTCTCGTTTTCTTATGTTTGAAAACGAGGCATCGCGCCAGAACCAGTTTGATTTAGTTGGATGATGAATTCGGATACATAGCTCATGAGTACTCTATTCAAGGTAAATATGTGATCAAAATTGATCGAATTCACATTTTCGCTATGGCAATATGCTGCTTATTCCTATATGTCCCAGTAAATCTGTCAGTCATCATTAGTAACTAGATAAACACTGTGTGCTACTTAAATGTCAATCAAGTGTCGGGAACTGAAAGTAGACTTTCGAATTTCGGCTTCCGTTTTAAAATCTTACTTCTTAATCAATAATTCGTCGTATCGACGAATTGCTATTTTTTTGAGAGAAAACTTCGAAAGCAAGGTTCGTTGCTATAATTTACAGCCCTATTTCATTATTTGCGATGCTATAAACAGGTCGGAGGTAAGTTTATATCATATTCATCGGAAAGTAAAGCATTTCTCTTCGACCAAATTATATACAAAAATTTCATATGAAATGAAATACATGTAGGCTTCAATATATATTGGTGATAATCCTGAACGTAACAGTTATATAACAGTTATATAACAGTTAAACTGTTATATATAACAGTTATATAAATTACTGTTTACACTACTAGGCCTAGTTTTGGGAATTGCTTCATAAAAAAAATATGTAGAGAAACATTCACCAAAATGGGTAAAATGAGATGGGTACTTTATAACTACCAAGTTGCAAGCAGAAATGTTGTTTGGGTGACTCGTTAGCCGTGATCACTAACGCGCACAGTCATACTACTGTTTGAAATCAAGTGGAGCTTCAGAACACTCACTCTGCCAAGAATTTCAGTTCGATCCCCAGCGGCGGCGGATAAAAAAGAGAGATATCTGATAGGGTTAGTTGTTATCCCTGCGCAGTGATCATCAACCCAGTCTAGTTCAGCTGCATCCCCCTCCTTTTTGTAAGTTTTCACCCCCAAAGTCAATAATATTTACAACACAGGTTCATGCAGGTATCCCCTTGTTAGGTGTACTTTATTATTGTAACCTATATCTGTAACAAGCTAGCTGTATGGTTGGTTGCAGGCACCACTGTATGTTATCGGGACAGGAGAAAGTGCACATTCAGACTGGGATTAGAACCAAGATCTCCAAACTGGAGACAGATGGCTTACGCTATTGCGCTCTAACCAACTGAGCTACGTACGCGTATACATAGATGGTCTAGTTTGGGACATTTAAAAGTGGTAGTGATTTGTGAAAGTGAGGGATTCTCATTTTGAATAAAACAAAAGGCAAGGTTGAGGTTTGTGTTGGAAAATCAAGTCTCATACATCTGGATTGTTCAGCCCAAAAGGCAAATGGAAGTAACTGCTTGAAATTTATAATGGAAATGCATTTAGAATTATAGAATTTTACTGCAGTTTTTGTTTGAATAGTTTTTAGATGAGACATGGCGAGTCCTCAACTCTCTCTGTTGGAAAACTCCTTAAAGCAGCAACTGATGCCCATCTTTGCCAATCTGAGTGAGGATATACTAGACATTTGTGTCCGTGACCCAAGTAACCTCTCCAACCTTCAGTTGTGTATTGACGATTTGCTGGAATTGCGTACCTATACACGACATCTGGCTGTATCTACTGCAGACTCCTCGGATAGCTGGAGACGAGATCCAGTGGTCGTTGACTCTGATGGTAAGTCTATCTGATAGTCAAAACTATGTCAAATTTTGGCCAAATGAAAGCTAGTTATAAAGTGTGTACAGTTTTAGAATTTCCTATATCTCCACTGGTGTTGCTCAGCAAAGTAATCGTGTTGGTGGCCTTGTACACAGAATTTTAACCATGCTTGCACACTAAAAACACATGGTATCTCAAGAAAAACGTATTGTTAGCATATCTATGGCTGTCTAATTATAACCTTATAAATAAATATTTATGTATGGTCTATTTCATAGCACCTTTATTCTTAACTAACAATATAGTGGTGCCATTTTAAAACTGTCAGACAGAACTAGTTATGACATTTTATGGGTTGACACACTATCCAGATAAACTGCAGTAAGTTCTATTGGATGCTTTTCATTATTTATTTTGGACTTACACTGTACATGTATGTGAGAATCAGTGGCTACACTTTGAAATGGTTCCACAAGGAAGCTGGTACACTGTATGCTCGGCTTCATTTGAGTACCGATAAAGTCCTTTGAATTCAACCAAATATAAGGTTAGACTTGCATGGATATAATCATAAATTTCTTGACCCTGGGGTCTCACGTTACCCCCTGGGGAGGGGGTAAACTTTATTATAGTTTATATAGGGAAATCACATTTTGGACCAACATTTGTTTAATTGCCATTGGAAGTAATTCAATTTGGGTTAGCATTATCAGTATTGGATAGCAGTTTGATGGTATGCACATGTCAGCCCTGACTGACCCCCAGGGGCTGATGGGTGGGGCCAAAAAGGGTTGAATTGACTGAAATTTCAAAAATCTTCTTCTCAAGACCCAGATATGGTAGAATCAAATACTCTTCATAGATGGAAGGGTCTTAAGGTGCTTTACCAAAATTGTGAATTTCATGACCCTGGGGTCTGGCGTTAACCCCTGGGGAAGGAGGGGGGGGGGCAAAATTTGTTATGGTTTATAATGGCAAATGATACTTTGAATATTACATGTTGATAACTTGATTGGAATTATAACCCTAAGTTGACAGTTTGATACTTTGTAAATTTTGAGCCAGCCCTACCCCCAAGGGCTGTAGGGTGGGGCCCAATGGAGTCTGTGTGCTAAAATAAAATTTCTTCATTTTCCTTGTTTAGAATCAGAGGTGCTAGTTTCAAATACTTTTCAGTCTTAAATCTGCATGCTAGATATTGAATAAGGTGGTTTTATTGTTTTTTGTCACTTTGAATAATATTTCTGTTCATGTTAAAAACAAAAATCAACTCTCTGTATAAATGTATCGGGTGACCGTTAAGGCCCATGGGCCTCTTGTTTCAAATACATTGCACTTTTCTTATGCAAGTACAAATGCAAATCTACGTGCAAACCCCATAACCATCTGATAAATTTCCTCAGTACCACTGACACTATTCTAATATCTAGACTAGGAAGGGTCATCTTAGCTTCCAAGCATCCCTAGCTTTACAAAGGAATAAAGAGAGAAGAACCATTTCAGGGATACATTGATTAAAGGTAAGAGAGACCTACATTATATGCTACAAGGAGGATGGGCGATTATTAGGGATATCTTCAAAATTTGAAAATAAAGGGAAGTAATCACTTTCAGCAGTTTTAACATCTATTTTCTGTTGTAGATGATGGTGACCTTGTCAGTGCTCTTCTAAGTGCAGAAAGTCAGGAGGTGCAGATCACCCAGCAATTTCCCCCCACTCGCAGGCTAGACACTGATTGTCTTCTGACAGATGTTGATTCATCAAAGAAAAAAAGGGGTTCTTCAATGAAAATTCGTGAGGCAACATTTATCTGTCCCAGTCCTGGTAATAATGTAGACACTAGTGTCAGTCTGTTGGATGAGGTAGAGTTTGACAATGATCTTCCACGATTGTCTACCCCAAGTAAAACAAAAACAAATTCTCCAGCTGACCACAAAGTATCTGCCAACAATGCCACACCGTCCTCCAGGGCAAATACCAGTACCTCTATACTGGACGCAGGTCACACAGCTGTGGTGCAGCAATGGCGACAAAACCAAATTCAGTCCCTCTTCACTTCACCAACGAAAGCAAGGACAAATGAAGCAGGACCTAAATCACAAATAAGCGATATAACATGTGACTCTCAAACTGTTTTCCAGACTAAAAGCAAAAGTGCTGATGTTTGTGTGGCTAAAATTGACCAGAAGCCTAAATCAGCTGTCTCTGGGATACTTTCTCCTGCCAAGCTAAAGCTGCCTGGATCTCCACTGAAAGAGAAATTGCCTATTTCCAACTCACACAAGTACAGATTCAATCCAGACTCGTTTCACTCCAGTCCTGCCCAAGTTATTCGTCCTTCTGTTTTCAACCCAGGTAAAAATGCTACAGAACCACTAACTGCAGGTACATCAAACGTGCCACATGACACATTAACAACTAACAGTGTTGTACCACTGACCTCAGGCACATCGCAAGACACAACACCAAAACAGATAAAGTTTAAAAAATCCCTCATCCTACCAGGGGACCGGTTACCAGCCACCACAGCAACTTCAAAGACCCCTCTTACTTCAACATCAGACAAACAACAGAGCAGTGTTTCAAATAGACTTCCGGCACTCGACACACTGACAAGAGCATCACAGAACAATGGGTTGTCAGCTGAAACTTCAAATTTAAATGTGCTAAAATCTCTAAATGGAAAGGAAGTTTTACATTCCACAACAAACGGATCACAGAAAGCTGATTACAGTAACAGGCCATGGCTTCATGATCAGTCGCAGAGATCTTCAAATGCAAACCAGGTACTTATCCCTTCAAAATCACCTCAGAAAACTTCAAGCAAATGTCCATGGATTCCAGAACCTGTGGCAACCTCAAATTCACCTCATCCTCTTACTTCAAATAAATTACAGGGTTCCAGTGGACCACAGAGTGAAATTTCAAACAAATGGCCATGGCTACAGACAACATCAAGTACAAACTCAACACAATCTTCAAATTCAAGCAAGCATCAGACTGTGTCTCAAGTATCACAGAATTCAACCATCAATAGCAAGTATCAGACTGTGTCTCAAGTACCAAAGACTTCAACCATCAATAGCAAGCATCAGACTGTGTCTCAAGTACCACATAATTCAACCATCAATAGCAAGTATCAGACTGTGTCTCAATTACCAAAGACTTCAACCATCAATAGCAAGCATCAGACTGTGTCTCAAGTACCACATAATTCAACCATCAGTAGCAAGTATCAGACTGTATCTCAAGTACCAAAGACTTCAACCATCAATAGCAAGCATCAGACTGTGTCTCAAGTACCACAGACTTCAACCATCAGTAGCAAGCATCAGACTGTGTCTCAAGTACCACAGAATTCAACCATCAATAGCAAATATCAGACTGTGTCTCAAGTACCACAGAGTTCAACCATCAATAGCAAATATCAGGCTGTGTCTCAAGTACCACAGACTTCAACCATCAATAGCAAATATCAGGCTGTGTCTCAAGTACCACAGAGTTCTACCATCAGTAAGTCACTGGAATCAATAACCTCTTTAATACAATCTACAGATTGTAAAAAAACACATGTCACATCAAATGCACCAAATCATTTATTGGTTAGCAGACCACTGGCATCAAAATCAACTGTGGCGCAATTTACAAATTGTAATAGACTACTTGTCACATCAAAAACACCACAGAATCCAACCATCAACAAGTCGTTGGTACCAACACCAACAGTGACACAACACAACAGTTCTAGTGTTCAGAGGGTGTCAGAGGGACCACATGATTCATCCTTGAGTAGGCCACCATCCATGTTGAGAAGACAGCAGTCTGCTTATTCTACTTCAAAGGCAGAAGTACCAACAACAGCCAAGTTGTCTGTGACAGCAAATATACCATTAACATCAAATATACCATCAACAGCAAAAATACCATCAGCAGCAAAGATACCGTCAACAGGAAACACATCATCAAATACATTACCTGGTAGTTCTAATGATAACATTGTGGCCTCAGCATCTGGAGACTGGAGGGCTACACCAAACATAAAGCCACCATCTTCTATGTCAAAAGATGGAATACAGGTCCTAACTGATCAGTCACGAATAACCAATTCTAATACAATACTTCCTGCTGCATCTTTGGGCAAGGCACAAGACTCAAAGGCTGTTAGTGCTTCACAGACAGCATTGTCAAACAGAATCCCTACTGCTGTCCCCAAACTTAATGATCAGGCAGCCCTACCTGTCCATCTCAAAGCTGCTGCTCCTGGCGTAACCAAGCCAAAAGCAGATCTGTCGGCTGTCACAGCAAGGTAAGGCAATGACAACTTCAGGCTGGAATGTTTCTATCTCGTCTTTCCTGGTGCGTAGGCATGAAAGTCAAACAGCACAAAACACAAGTCCCTCTGTGATCTCTTGTTACTAAATTCCCAGGTAAGAGGTGAGACAAAATGAGTCAGTCAGTATGTAGGCATGTGGGTAAGGAAAATTGTACATGAGGGTTTAGAATTAGGGTCAAAACTGTTCTTTGCCGCAAGGTTCTGAGCTCCAATACTACGGCATGTGGGTAAGGAAAATTGAACATAAGGGTTTAGAATTTGGGTCAAAACTGAGCTTCGTCGCAAGGTTCTGAGCCCCAATACTACACTTGAGCGTAAAATTTCACTATACCTCATACTTACTGGTTGACTCTACTAAATGTATCAAATCACTTCACTAAAGCTAGTGTAAAGATATTGGCAAACCTGTGATTAAGTAATTATATATATATAAGTGCCTATTTAGACAATATTTCAGACAGTGTCACATTAGCGTTTGTATTACATGTAATGTTGACATGCAGTTAAGTTAGGTAATAAACAAATATACAGGTATTGGACAGTGTGTCCATGGCCAGCCACCAGGTAATATATACAGGTATATTGGACAGTGTGTCTTGCCATCAGAATCGGGTAATATACCGGTATACAGGTACGTACTGGACATGGTGTCAATGGCCAACAGATAGGATAATTATATTACTTCCTATACTTTGTTTACAATGTGTGTTAAGGATATGGCCATGTGTATATACCGGTAACTTCCCTCTTGACCACTGGTCATCTTATTGAAACTGTAACCCTAGAGTTAGTCGTTGTGTGATATTCTGTAGTATTGTTGGATTATCAAGAGGCTGTCAATGACCTTTCCTTACAAATCCCAGCTATGTTACACCCTGTATGGGTAGCGTGTATGTGTGCTGTACATTTGGTAGTGTATGGGGTGTTCTGACGAGGATGGAGGTCCTTCTTTGTACCTGTGTTTATCTGTATGTGTACCTGATGCTGATGATAAGCAAGGAAAGAACTGGGTAATTATAGATAATCAGCTGGCTCCAGTTTTACATTCAAAACAATTTCTTTTTAACTACTGGGAGGTCAATGGCGTGATGCAAAACAATATAATGTAAAATAATTATGAGATTTGTGTTTAAAATTAGTTATGAATAAAATGATACTGATCTGTCTGTAATTTATACTTTTCGGATAGCATTAATTATTACTTTTCAAATTTAAAAGTAGTAAATGGATACCGTGCACGTGTAATACACAGTTTTTTGCTCACCTGGTGGAGCTCTGTTTGA
Organism: Mizuhopecten yessoensis; assembly: GCF_002113885.1. NCBI lineage: Eukaryota > Metazoa > Mollusca > Bivalvia > Pectinida > Pectinidae > Mizuhopecten > Mizuhopecten yessoensis. Next base: position 43,484 of record NW_018408400.1, on the reverse strand, counting down.
AGTTTGTTCTCGCTATAGTACTGGATGGATCTTTCTGAAATTTTATTATGTACTTACAGCACCTACCATGGAGTGCTATATCTTTACTTCATACTAATTATTTTAAACATATTCAGGTGAGCAATATACAGGCCCTCTGGGCCTCTTGTTTTAGCTCACCTGGTCCAAATTCGAAGGACCATGGTGCGCTTATGCCATACCGCAGCGTCCGACGTCCGTCAACTTTTCCTTTAAAACGCGTACGCTGTACTAGTCGGTTGGTGTGGCCCCCCCTGGGGGCTGAGGGGCGGGACCCAAAAGGGGAAATATAGCATATTCTTTAAAATCTTTCTTCTGTAGGAATGAAAGGATTTGTTCCATATTTGGTCTGAAGCATCCTTGGGTGAAGGGGAACCAATTTTGTATAAACCGTGGGTCTGGCCCGACAGGGGCCTGAGGGCGGGGCCCCATAAGGGAAACATAGCAAATTATTCTTTAAAATCCTTCTGCTTCTGTAGGAATGAAAGGATTTGGTCCATATTTGGTGTGAAGCATCCTTAGGGAAAGGGGAACCAATTTTGTATAAAAAAGCTGGGTGTGGCCCCCCCTGGGACCTGAGGGGTGGGGCCCCAATAGGGGAAATAGAGGTAAAACCTTTATAATCCTTCTTCTACCATAGGGGTTTAAAGGATTTTAAGGGTCTGGAGCACCCTTGTGCAAAAGGGACTCAATTTCGTATAAACAGCGAGTGTGCCCCTCCCCCCCCCCCTGGGGGCAGAAGGGAGTGGCCCAATAGGGGAAACATAGCAAATTCTTCAAAATCCTTCTTCTGTAGTAATGACAGGATTTTGTCCAAATTTGGTATGGAGTATCCTTGGGTAAAAGGGAACCAATTTTGTATAACGGTGTGTCTGACACCCCTGGAGGCAGAGAGGCGGGGCCCAATAGGGAAAATAGAGGTAAAACCTTTAAAATCCTTCTTCTACCATAGGGGTTAAAGGATTTTGTCCTAATTTAGTCTGAAGCATCCTTGGGCCATTATGGGACTCAATTTTGTATAAACGGTGGGTATGACCCCCTAGGGGCATAGGGGTGGGGCTCTGTTTGGAGTTTGTACTCGCTATATCTCAAGTACTGGATGGATCTTTCTGAAATTTCATATGTACTTACAGCCCCTACCATGGAGTGCTATATCTTTACTTCATACCAATTATTTTAAACATATTCAGGTGAGCGATACAGGCCATCTGGGCCTCTTGTTTGTGTTAAAATTAAGTTTGAAGTTGGGGGTGCGCAAATAACATAGCTATAGATGTTTTCAGGATTTGCTCAAGTGACCTATTCCAATCACTTTCCGTGCGTCGTGCCTAAACTTTTTACATTATCAACTTTTTCTCCAGAACCAGTGGATGGAATTTTTTCAAACTTGGTCAGAATCATCCTTGGTAGATGAGGCTATCAAATTGTAAAATTGGGATTCCTACCCCAACCCTAGGGGCCAGGGCGGGGCTCAAAAGGGAAAATTAACCAATATTTCAAAAATCTTCTTCTCCAGACTCAGAGGTATTACAGTCATTTTCTCTGCATGGATGGAAAGATCATCAGGGGCTTTATTTAAATTGTAAATTTCAGGACCCCCGAGCTATCCGTTCTCCCTTGGGGAGGGGGTAAAGTTTACTATAGTTTATATAGGGAAACAACACTTTTGG